>NC_085138.1:381815551-382115551 GCF_035046485.1 Aedes albopictus
GAAACAATAAGATGTGCTGACTAATTGCTGTCTGAGGGTCTGAAATCGCGTTCAGTTCCAATAAATGTTTCGACTATAAAATTGTTGATAGTGCATCAATTTTTTTTTTTTAAATTTTGCGTATGCAATGAATGTAAATTGAGAGGTTTGTGTTCAAAATTTCAACCATTTCTTTGCAAAATTCAAAAGTTTCAGCGCTGACAAGCAAAACTAGGGGCTGTACAAAATTGAATGGCGCACATTTTACTCTTTCATTGCTACAACAAAAAGTACATCACCGATTCACATGAAATTTTGTAGGTGAAATGAAAACATGAAATGATATTATTAGGCCAAATTTGAGCATCTTTTTATCTATCCATTACAGATTTATAGCTGTATTTCTGTGTCCCAAGTATTGCTGATACAGGCTTTAGTACAACTTTCTGATTCCAGATAACGGAGGGCTACTCGGAACGGCCGAAAGCTTCGGATGTTGAACGTGAAACTCCGACATCCTCAGCATGATCTTTCCGAAGACTCGTGCGATCAGCGGACAATTATGACGCAAATGAAACTCATACCACATTCTTCGCATCAATTTTATTTATCTCAATCACTGATTTACAATAGGTTTCTCCTGCTTCTCGTTATCATCAATAATCTTATTATCTATTTCAACTTGAATCAACTGCTAACAAACTTGGCGACACGTGCCACATCTCCGTAAATTGTATATGCCACTATAGAATCTACAGTGTAGATAGTCGCCCCCGGATAGAATTGCTCTATTCTTTTTTTTCGTCCGAAATGTATGTGTGTGTTTGTAAATCCTTAACTCGATAAGTCGATTGTAATAATTCAATAATCCCTTTAGAGTTATGTGTAGGTTATTTCGATTTGTATAAAGTCTTCAAATGCGGTACTGCTGCTGGTATCAATTACGTTTATCATTTTAGTTATTGTTTATGTACTATTTATTTCGGGTTCAAACTCTTTCAACTGGGTCCATTCGAGGGAAATTTGTAACTTCATTTGGATTTGGTTAAAGCAAAATGCACGCACCGTTCGAGAATCAACTCAACAGTCATCAATCAACGAACGCTTAAATCTGTGCGTTTCTACCTGTGTATTCGGGGCGTCCAAACGCGTGGGGGCTCTGTAGGACGACTTTTGGTTAGTTGTCAACAATATCATCTTATGTGGGTAATTTTCTAAAGCTAAGATTTTCGCTTAGTACACTTTATTTTTTCTTCTGCCTATTAAAGCCAAGTTGTGAAACTGATCCTTCGAAAGAGAGAGAAAATGAGGCAGCATGGGGGAGATAAAAATCTACTTACAAAAGGTCAGAGAAGTCAAGACAAGGCCACTCAAAGGTGTTGATAGTAGTTCCGAGAAGTATGTTGGTTTGTGGGAAAGTTTAACTCAAGAGAAGAAATCGGATCATCTTCAGCTCGCACATATTTGTGTGAATTTATTGTCTTTGGCTTCGAATGTGTTTGTAAGGATTCGATCAGTTGAATTTGATGGGAGATTAATTACTTCGGAATTAGAAAGTTTGACTTTTATGAACAATACTTCGGTAACGGTCCACCAGCCTAGTTCGCTGGTTCCTTTTAGGTAGAATTCTTGATTTATTGGTTAAGGTCGATCAGTAAAAAAAGGTATTTCTCTCATCATCATCATCATCATCATCAAATTGTCATATGTATGTCTGTAAGTCTGGTACTCGAATAACGTTAATGATCCCCTCTCATTGTGGGCTGCGATTTACACTTCGTTCCTGTTCTAGTAGGTACACATTAGAATAGTTAATAGTAGTCCACTTAGTTGTGTTAGCTTAAATAACTGGTCGGTTCAAGTGGGACTCTCAAGATTGTTCCCATCGGTTTTCGTTCGGTGTATTCCGTTTTTTTTTCTTCAGTGGTACACAAAATTTCGTAAGAAAAGGGTGAAAGGAAAAATTTGGAGATATTCTGGATGATTGTGTGCACCACTGAACAAGGTCGTGGATTTCATTTTTTTAGAAACATAAAACTCGCTCAATAGCGACTATCTAAAAGAAACTGAATCATACATATATTTCATCCCAACGTCTTAATGGCTACAGGTTTGCTTAATACTAGACGTAATAATCAACAACGTTATTCTTAGTGAACTGGGACAG
The DNA here is from genome assembly GCF_035046485.1 of Aedes albopictus. Classification (NCBI taxonomy): domain Eukaryota; kingdom Metazoa; phylum Arthropoda; class Insecta; order Diptera; family Culicidae; genus Aedes; species Aedes albopictus. The sequence continues at coordinate 381,817,698 of NC_085138.1, forward strand.
CGACAGCGCAGCAGCGGCAGAGGAACTCGGAGAAGATCCGCCTCCGACAGAGGCAGCGACGGCTGCAGCAGCCGCAGTCACGGTGGAGGTCGTCGAAGAAGCCAGCGACGTAGAAGACGAAGCCGACGGCGAATTCCTAAGCTGTTGTCCAGATGAGCTCGTCGACAGGCAGGGATTGGGATTCTGACCGGCCATCGCTAGTGCCTCGGTGATGTTGCTCGATATCGTGATCCCGTTGGCTTGCTGTTGCTGCTTCAACTGCAGTAAACTGTTGGCAGAACTCGAACCCGAGAACTTCAACAGCGACGTAGCCGTCAACGACCCGCTCAGTCCGGACTTTTTGGCCACCTTGGACAGCAGCGAGCAATTGCTGAACGATGCCGAATTCTTCACTTGCGTAGTCTTACTTATGCTCAACGGAACCGTGCAGGCCGCGTTGAACGACGCCGATCGCTGAACTGGAACTCCTGCGCTCGAGTCCCCCTGCAGCTGCTGCTGTTGTTGCTGGGACTGCGTCTGCCCCGGCTGTTGATGGGACTGCTGGGACTGGGGTCGGGCCGAACTCGCCGTGGACACCAGCGACGACGAGGAAGAATAGTTGGAACTGGTCGAAACCGATTTGCTATAAACATCCTTCACCGGTGAGAAGGATGCAATAAGGTTGTAGTTATTCTTGCTCGACAGCACGCTGCTCGGTATCGGCGAGGACGAGGCGGTCGACGACATGGAGCAGCCGGCCAAGATCAACCGCTGCTAGGAGGTGGACGTGGTCGAGCTGCGCGTCGAGGTGGGCGAGTCCGAACCGATCGTGTTGTTGTTGGTGACGTTGTTGTTACCATTGCTGCTGCTGCCTCCATTGCTGGACGATGCGTTACTCAGCTGTTGCTGATGTGAAGCAACTTCGGACCCGACTCCGGAGGTCGTGGTTGCTGTGCTGCTGCTGGTGCTGCTGATGGTACTGTCCGGGTTGGTGTTGTAGGGAGTCTTCGTCATCTGGAAAATTGGGGAACGGGAGAACGTTAGTAAACCTATCAGACGGAACTGTTCTAACATTTTCAGTTATTCATACAATTTCATTCCGATGGAATCAATTTAGTAATATCGATGAAAAAATGTATTATTATTATTATCATTCAAGCAAATGTTGATTATTTGGAAATGAACGTTTCACAGAACATAAATAAAGATAAGAAAATATATGTATTTACCGCAAGCTTGATTAAATGGTTTATCGTGACGCTCCTGGAAGAAGAAATCAATTTATGAAGCTATTGTTTGCATTTAGGCAAATTAGCAAGCTTGAAGCGTTACATCACTGGAGGAATCTGATCTGAAGCATAGGAAATGGGGAAACTGTCAGTGCGGTGTGGAATACGTTAGCAATGCATCATAGTGTCGCTAAAAGTATCCGCGTCACATCAATACGATAATATTATTTCCATGTTTTAAAATAAACATTTTGCTGAAAGTTATGTTCTTGGCAATGTATGTAAAATGAATATTGGGGAAAAATAAATTCCAGAAAGGCATGTGGGGATTTCACATGATTTTCTAAAAGTTTTCAGGGAGTTTCAGGAGAGCTTTAGAGGTGTATCAGGAGCTACATGAGTGTTTTATAAGGGTTGCAAGTGCGCCGTTTATGAACTACGTAGACTCATTTTTGGTCATCTCAGACCTCCCCCTAGTAGACTTTTCCCATACAAAAATTAGATATTGTCTATGGATCGTAGTCCCTTTCACATCTCATTCTAACCCCTACGAGTCTACGTAGTTTTGGGACGGGCCTAATTTGGTCCCTAGATTCCCAGATATTTCTTCTACAGTAGTTTGCTTTTATCATTGAAATAATCCAAAAACATTAAACAACCACCTTGATCACCTCGCAACACCATGAAGTTTCTTGATACCCTTTTTAAAACCTCAAATTCTCTTGGAAACTCCTGAACAGCTCCCAGAAACCTCCTGAAACACCTCTGAAATCTCCTAGAGCGAATCCTAAATCCTCCGATCTACAGATATTCATTGATATTTCTTTTGAAACCCATTGAAACTCTCTTGAAAGTACTCCAAAACCACCGGGAACCCCTTAGAAACCATCTGAAGTGTCTTGAAACGCCTTTTGGCGGAATGTGCTGTGATTTAGTTTGTATTTTTTCAATTTGTTTATATTGCTGTAATAGCTAATTCCTGGAAAAATCTCTAGAGAGAATCTTGGAGGAATGCCTGAAGAAAATTCCGGAAAAAATCCTGGCGTAATTCCTGGAAGTATTAATGGATGAGACCCAACAGGATTTCCTGGTGAAATTCCTGGAATTCTTGGATGAATTCTTAGAGTAATCCCTGGAGAAAATCAAGGAGGCATTCCTGGAAAAATTTCCAGAGAAATTCTGGGAGTAATTGCTAGAGAAATTTCTGAAAAAAAAAAAATCCTTGGGAAATTCCTGGACGAATTTCTGGAGGAATTTCTGGAGGAATCTGTGAAAAATTCCTGAAAGTATTCCTGGAGAATTTCATGGAAGGATCTCTGAAGAAATTCCTAGAGGATTTCCTGAAGAAATTCCTGGAGAAATTGCTGACGTCATTTCTGAGAGATGTCCTGGAGCAATTCCTGGAGAAATTCCTTGGATAAATCCATTGAGAAAATCCTGGAGGAATTTCTTGCGGAATTTCTGTAGGAATTCCTGGAGAAATCCTCGAAGGAATTCCTGAGGAAAACCCCGGGGGAATCATTGAAAAAAAATATGGAGAAATCCTTGAATCAATTTTTGAAGGAATACCTGGGGCAATCGCTGAAAAATTACTGAAGGTATTTCTGGAGAATTTCCTGGAAGAATTTCTAGAAAAATCACTAGAGGATTTACTGGAAGTATTCTTGGGGGAACTTCTGAAGGATTTCTTGGAGGAAACTTCGAAGGATTTCCTGGTGGAATCCATGGGAAAATCCTAGGAGAAATTCGTGAAGAAATCTCTGGAGAAATTCCTGAAGCAATCTACGGAGAAATTTATGGAGAAAGGCCTTGAGTACTCCCTAGAGGAATTGTTAATAATTTCTGAAGGATATCCAGGATCAATTCCTGAAAAAAAATCCTGAAGTAACTCCTGGAGGAATTCCTAGATAAAATTCTGGAAAAATCCTAGATAGAATACTGTGGGATTGTTGGAGGAATCAATGATGAAATTCCTGGAGAAATCTCTAGACGAATTTATGAAAGAATTACTGGATTAGTTTCTAGAGGAATCTCCAGAGGAATTCTATTTTTTTTCTATTTCTGAAAAAATCTTTTAATAAAATCCTGGAGGAATTTCTAGCGGAATTTCTGGAAGCATTCCTGGAGAAATCCTCGAAATTCCTTGAAGAAATTTGTGAAGGGATCCCTGGAGGAGTCTTTGAAGGAATTCTTGGAGGAATACCTGGAGGAATCCCTGAAAAATTCCTGGAGAATTTCCTGGAAGTGTTTTTGAAGAAATCCTTAGAGGATTTGCTGGAAGAATCATTAGAGGAACTTTTGGAGGATTTCCTAGAGGAATCTTCGAATTATCTCCTGGAGTAATCCCCGGGAAAATCCCAGGAGAAATTCGTTGAAGATTTACTGAAATAATTTCTAAAAAAAAATCCTCATAAGATTTTCTGAAATAATTTCTGAAGGATTTCCAGGAGCGATTCCTGGATCAACTCATAGAGAAATTTCTGGAGAAATTCCTGAAGAAATTCTTGGGGTATTTCCTAGAGAATTCCTGGAATTCCTGGATAAAATCCTAAAGGAATAACTCGCAGAATTCTTGGAGGTTTTCCTTTGGGAATTGGTGGAGGAATCTTTGGAAAAAAAAACCTGGAGAAATTCCTGAAGAAATCCTCGAAGAAATTTCTGAAGGAATCCCTGGGGAAATCCTTGGAGAAATTCAAGGAGAAATCCCAGGAAAAATCCCTGAAGAAGTTCCTGCAGAAATTTTGAGCGGAATTCCTGGAGGAAAACCTTGAAGAATTATTGGAGGAATTTCCGAAAAAGATCTAGAAGGTATTCCTAGAGAAATTACTGGATGATTTGCTGACATAATTGATGATGGAATTCCTTGATAAATTCCTGGTGAAATTCCTGGAGCATTCCCTGAAGAAATTCCTGGAGTAATTCCTCGAAGAGACCCTGGATAATAATCCTGAAGGAATGCGTGCATGGATTTCTGAAGCAATCCCAGGAGAAACTCCCGGAAGAACTCCCTTGCTCTTGAAGATTTCCTGGATAAATTTCTGTAGAACTTCCTGATGGAATTCTTGGAAGATTCCCGGAAGCAATTACAGGAGAAATCTGTGGAGGAAGCCCTAAAGGAATGCATTGAGGAAACTGGAGGGTATCTTGAAGGAATCTCTGAACAAAAATCTTGTTAGAAGTCTTGGAGGGATCCCTGGAGGATATCCTAGAGGAATGCCTGTTGGAATTCCTGAAGGAATCTATAGCAGAACTCATTGAGAAACCTCTAGAGGAATATCAGGCGAAATTTCTGGAGGAATTCCTGAAGAAATTGAATCTCTTATAGAATTCGTAGAGGAATATTGGGAATAATTCCTGAATAAATCGAAGATGGAATTCTTGGAGAAATTGTGGAGGAAGTCTTATAAGAGTTCCTGTAGAAATTCCAGGAGGAATCCCGGAAGCCATTTCAAGAGGATTTCCTAAGGGAATCCTTAAACAGTTCCTGCAGGAAGCACTGAATTAATTCCTGGATGAGTTCCATAAGAAATACAAGGATGAATTTTTGAAGGAATCCTAAGAAAAGTTCCTGGAAGAATCTTTGGAGGAATTTTCAAAATAAGTTGTTGCAGAAAGAATTATATAAGGAATTTCCGAGTTAAGCCCTACAGAAATTCTTGGAAGAATCCATGCAGGCATCCCTGGAAGATATCCCAAAGGAATGCTTGTAGGGATTAACGGAGAATCTCTAAAAATACTCCTGAAGGAATCGCTAGAAGAATTCCTGGTGGAATTTGTGGAGGAAACTCTAGAGGCATTTCTGAAGGAATCCCTGGATAAATTTTTAGGGGAGTCCCTGCAGCAATTCCCAGAGGAACCTCGAGAACAATTTCGAGGAATCTCTGAAGAAATTCGTGGAGGAATCCCTTAACAAATTCCTGGAGGAATCCCAGGAAGAATTCTCGAAGAAACTGCTGATGGAATCCTTGGAGAAATCCTGAAGGAGTTCTAAGAAGAGTTCGTGGAGGAACTTTTTTTTTTAGTTTTTATTTTTGTGTATTTTAACTTAAATGCTAATTCTACACTCTCGTGGAGGAACTCCTCGGGGAACCCATGTAGCATTTTCTGAAGGAATCCCTGCAGGAGTTGCTGAAGAAACCCCAGGAGGAATCCCGGAAGCAATTCCTAAGGGAATCCCTAAACAGTTCCTGGAGGAAGTACTGGATTAATTCCTGGAGAAGTTCCTGAAAGAATTCCAAGAGGAACTCCAAGAAAAAGTGTTACTGGGGGAATCCTTGGAGGAATTTATACAATAATCCCTGGAGTTGTTCCTGAAAGAAACGCAGAAGATATTCCCGGGTGAATCCCTGGAGGAATTCTTGAAGGAAAACCTGGAGGAATCCCTGAAGAAATCCCATGAGCAACCCTAGAAGCAATCGCATGAGGAATTCCTTAAGGAAATCAATGAGGAATTCCTTAGGAAATCCCAAGAAAGCTTTCTTAACAAATTCCCGGAAAAATTTCTGTAGGAAAAAAATACGAAGGAATCCATGTCGGCAATAATTTTTGTACGAATTGTTGTTGGAATCTTTGGATGGACTCTCAAAAGAATGTTTTATATAATGTTTTAAGGAACTCCTGGATGAATTTTAAGCTAATGTCTGGTAAAATTTCCAGTACGGATTTCTGGAAGATATTCCTGCTGAAATACTTCGAATTATTTTAGCTTGAATTATTGGAGCAATCTCTAGTGAAATTATTGAAGGAATACATGGAAAAATCCCCGAAATCTCTGAAAATCTGACCAACAGCGAAAAAGGGCACGCTTTACTGATTGTGTTAGCGGGGAAGTTTGACAGCGTAAAGGGAGCTCTGACGGTTCTGCTCATCGAAGAACTTTGCCGTAAGCCGATCTACGACACTATGATGCTCATTGGAGTGGTTTGAAATGCATACTGCGATACCTTCGTGGAACATTGGATGCAGTGATGTATAGTGTAGCAGCATCAAAACAACACAAATGTGCGGATCGAATATGTCGATGCAGATTTTACCAATGATGAAAACAAACGCAAATCTGTACCTAGATATGCTTTCCAAGTTTATGGAAATTCGGTTACATGGGCCGCAAAAAACAACAAATGGTTAGTTTGTGTTCTTCTGAGACCGAACTAATGGCTTTGTGCTGTAAAAAAGGTTTGTGGCTAACAAACGTCTTAAAAAATAAATGTGGATAGCACCCCATTACTTAATCATTATGGAGAACAACACATTAGATATGCCGAAGAATCCAGGAGCCACCAGAGGAAGAAACACCTGGACATTTAGTGTTAAGTATTGAAGTATTTCAAATTGGTAAATATATGGACGATAAGGTCTTAATTTGTTTTTGTTTTTTTTTTTTCTGCAACCCTCCTCCCTCTTTACGAGAAATCTACTTGAAACCTCTGCCTCCCATAGACTATCACGAAAGTCACGTTGACCTACCCTCTTCATAACTCTCTTAATCTGCCCATAAATCCCTCTGAAAATCCTACCTCGCCTTAAGACCCCCGTTTCCCGTGACACAACTTTTGACCCTCACCCTCGAAACCATTCTGAGAACATGGAAGTCGATTCACTACAATATTCAATTTTTCAGCACGGTAACGGTTCCGATCAACCTGGAACCGATTGGTAGGCCATCATCGACTTGAGATCCTAGCCCAGCCTACGGTTTCGGTACAGTCCAGAAGATCAATAGAATTGAGTGTATTGAAAAATTATCTCAAAAGTGAATTACAGGCCGAACATGGTTATCCGCGGATAAGAAGAAAAAAAAAACTATCTGTTGAATACTCCAGGAATGCCAACTGGAGATACTTACAGGTTTCTTCAGAAACTCCTCCGGATTTCTCCAGAAATACCATCCGGGTACTCTTCCAGCTAGTGAATCTCTCAAATACTTCAGAAGTTCCATTTATAGAATCCAATTTTAAGAATTTATTCTAGAAATTTGTCCAGAAATTCCTCCATACTTCTTTAGGGATTCTTCCAAGTATGTATTTTATTTACAGCAGGGACCCAGGAGGGATCTAGGGATTTCTCCAAGAACTACATAATGATTCCCCCAAGAAATTTCTAGTGGATTTCCGGTAGGAACTACAGATTTCCGAAAAGAACTCATGGAGGATTACTAGAAGAATATTTGACAGAATTTCAGGGTAAATTTCTAAGAGAACCGCTGGAGCAATTTTTGACAGAAACCATGCAGAAATTTCTGCAAAAAAAATCATGGTAGAATTTCTGAAGAAATTCCTATTCCTATTCCGAAATTTCTGAGAATACTGAAAGAGCCTCAAATTTTATTCCGCATGAATCTCTGGAGAAACTTGCAAAAAAAACCTCTGGGCGAATTTCTGAAAAATCGCTGGAGGTGTTTCTGAAGAAAATCAGGGAAGAATTTCATAAGCATTACATGTAAGATTTTCAAAAGAACTCCAATTTCATTTGGAAACGCTTGTGGAGTTTTCTGAAGGAATACCTGAGAAAATTTCTAAAGCAATCCTTGAAAAATAAAACTTCGCATGAATTCATCACAGACTTTTTTTTCGAAAAAATCCTTTGAAAAAAATTTCTTGGGGAATTTCTGAAGGCATTTTAGAAGATTTTTTGAAACACGCTTGATAGAATTGCTGAAGGATTTTCTAAAGGAAATTATGGATAAATTTCTCAAAAAATGTATAGAGAATTTTCTGAAGCAATCCATGCAAGCTTTTCAAAAAGAATGCTTTGTGAAATTCCTGAATGAATCTCTGGAGAAATTTCTTAAGCCAGAACAGAAGAAAATTTCCGAATTAGTTCTGGGAAGAATCAGTAAAAGAAATTTCTGGAGGAATTCTTAAAGATTTTTTCCAAGGATAATTTGGAAGATTTTTTTTTAAGAATTCAATGAAGATGTTTCTGAAAGAAATTCTGTAGGAATTTTTGAAGAAAGCCCTCGAGGAATTTATGCCTGGAAATGGAGGGTATCCCTGGAATGACGGGCTTGGTGGTCTAGTGGCTACCGCTTTTGATTCGTATGCAGAAGGTCATGGGTTCAATCCCTGGCTCGTCCTTTTCATCCTACTTTGTATCTTTCTATCCACTTTCTTTCGCTCTCTTTTCTCTACATATACAACTCATGTACAGTGGCGTTTCGGTTTTATCACTAGTCGTTTTAATCACTACTCGCCCAAATTCACGGTTTTCTGTTCGATTATATCACGATTTTCATTTCGTTTTTATCACTTGTTTTAAAACATTCCGAAACCAATATAAAATCAATACAGCATTGTCCAGCCCACCAAAACAGTTAAAAAATATGAGCTACGACTTATATATTTTGCAGCGAAACGATTTTGGATAAAAAATTTACATTTATTTCTCGTTTCGCTAAATTCACGGTTTCGTTTATATCACGGTAAAATTTTTTTTGACCGTGATAAAACCGAAAAACCACTGTATATTCATATGTTCATAGCCATCGCTAGAACCAGAAACGAATTGAAAACAAGTCGTTTCCCTCCCTTCCAACTTCTACTCACAGCACAGTGTATATTAGGGCAGTTCAGACTTTAAACATGTTAAAAATTCAAAGCTCCCATATGTTCATTACAATCCTTGGTGCAAAACTAGAGTCCAGTCAAATGTTTAGCCATTTCGGTGGTGATTCAATGGTGGCTTAAATGCTAAATAGGTTTATATGGGAATTACTATGGAGAATTTTCGAAAAGGGTTCTCCGCGCTGTAGAGCATTACCACATGGATAAAGGCGTTGGGTCAAAGTCAAATTGAATTCTTCAGATCTCAATGATGAATGTTGCCGAAGACCGCAACTCGTTTCGACTCACGAGACAGAAGTTATTAATCAATATTCATTCATGCATGCTTGAACAGAAGACCACAGCTCGATCGACACGCTTGACACGCAATCATAGTATGCGTATTACCTTCTTGCACATCTTGCAGGACATCGTGTATAAAGATGCGCATGTGAGTGAGAATTTGTTCCCCGTTTGTAGAAATAAGTTCCGGTCTTCAGCAACATTCATCATTGAGATGTGAAGAATTCAATTTGGCTTTGACCCAATAACTTCATCCATGTGGTAATGCTCTGCAGCGCGGTGAACCTTTTTCGAAAATTCTCCATAGTAATTCCCATATAAACCTATTTTGCTCTTGGGCCACCATTAAATCACCACAGAAATGGCTGAAAATTTGACTGGACTCTAGTTTTATACCAAGGATTGTAACGAACATGTGGGAGCTTTGGATTTTTGACATGCTTAAAGTCTGAACTGCCCTAATATACACTGTGCTGTGAGTAGAAGTTGGAAGGGAGGGAAACGACTTGTTTTCAATTCGTTTCTGGTTCTAGCGATGGCTATGAACATATGAATATACAGTGGTTTTTCGGTTTTATCACGGTCAAAAAAAATTTTACCGTGATATAAACGAAACCGTGAATTATAAGTTATGCAACCAAAGCGTACTGTGTCGCTTGACCTTATTCACCACACAATCTATCACGAACACTATAAAAACCCCTATCCATGGATCGCATCACCGACCCAACGGTGACTCCCAGATCTCCCATCCTTTCCGTCTAACAAATACCCCAGTCCGTGCGGGTTGTGGGGACGCAGAGTGCTCTCGGTTTCTAGTAGCAACAACCAGTATACTCTAACATTCCTTTCCCTTCCCAGCTGACTATAAGGACTTGGCCGGCGCCGTTATTGATCAAATATGCATGAGCTGCTAAAATTACACTTTGAGAATAAGTGGAATGTCCTAGCCCCTTATTCAGTTGGATCTCAGTGCAATTGGTACCAGTTCAGATCAATCACGGAGGAGCAACCATTGACATGTACAGTATGCGGCAGGAAAAAATGCGAAAGTGTTTTTCAACTTCAAACCTCATTTTCGTCCATTTGTCATTAACCAATCTATGTTTCAACGTTCCATGATCTATAATGAGCTAGTTTTCTGAAAAGTTAATTAAAAAATTTCCCATTTTGGTCACTAACCTTTACAGGGCGGCGCCTGAAGATGAAGACAACCAGAATTTTCAAACCGCAGAAAATCGCACAGGTCGCTAAATTTCGCATCTGATAAAACAAAATTTTTGATTTTCTCTACAATATCATCAAATATATGTACTTATTTCATCTGGTATGTGAAACTACATGGCTCTGGATCAGTGTGGTCTGGTTGTTCATCGAATTTGAGCTAATTTTGTTACTGTTATAGTCATTTTGTTTAATGACCATTGGGCGCGCAGTTTATTGATATCCGCTAATTAGGCCTACATTATCACATGTTAAACATCAAATATGTTCATTTTTATTTTTCAGTGCTAGAATATAGACATTGACTGATACACTGTCATGAAAAAATAGTCATACATATCCCATATTTAGCGTGTAATAGTGCCTTGAACTTTTCGCATTTTTTCCTGCCGCACCCTGTATAGTCAGAATTGATCGTTTGATCGTTGATCGGAAATGGAGGGTATCCCTGGAATATTTATTTTCTTTCGCATGATATTCTGAACGATCCCTGAAAGAACGACTTTTTGTATGATCAAGTTAAAACTACAAATTTTGAAAAATCACAAAGTTGGTTTTCCAATAACCGAGAATATAGAAGAATGGAATTTTGGTATGTTGCCAAAATGTTTGGGATTGGCAACTTTTTTTTCTCTCACAAAAAAGTTCTCCTAGCTGTAACTTTTCATAGAGGCCATTAAAAATTCTCAGGTTTCGACTGTTTGTCAGCCTATGCATCATTGGTAAAATTTTGTACTCGATTTGTCAATCTTTCGCGAAGCTTAAACCATGTAAAACCATGCGTAAAACACTATTTTTGAACTGTCATATATCCGAAACCGGTACACCGAATCGAATGAAACTTTGAACGTTAATAAATAATATATTAATGCTACAGAAGGCTTTAAAATATAGGCACTTATTGAAAGTTGAAAAAAAGTTATGATGCATTCACACTTTTTGGATCTCTCTCGATAAAATGCATTTTTTTTTGCATCAATGTCATTACATTTTAGTTTTTATACTCAAATATTGTCTACTTCTGTTCTCAAGATATCTTTAAGATATATTATAGCCCATATAGCTTCAAGGAAAAACACATTTCATATTTTTGTTTGGTATTGTTAATTTAACTTATTGTCATGTATAAGGGTGGAAACGATAAACCGGTATAACTTTATTCTTTGTGAGAAAACATTACATTTTATAATATCGTATCAAGTATCAATATATTGATAATAAATGCTCAAAATTTCATTGAATTCGATTCACTGGTTTCAGAGATATGACAGTTCAAAAATCGATGTCTAAAAACCACGTTTTACGAGAACAGTTCTAGTTTCGCGAAAGTTTAATTAATCACAAGTTTGTACAAATGATGCATTGGTATAATAGGTTGTCAAACAGTCAAAATTTAATAAAAGTTCTAGGAGAGGGTTGGATTTTATTTTGGATTCAATGTATTCAATAAAGTGGTGTTGCATAGATCAGTGGAATCCATCTCAACTATCGAAAGTGCGATTAGAAAGTGGAAAAGGTTTTCCAGATTCTGCGTCTGAAGAAGCACTTACCACAATATAGTGGCATTGCAAAGCTCAGTGGTTCCCAATCTCGAGTCACGAACCATGATCATTTCGCAAGATCCGAAAGTCCGACGAGAAGGTGTGAATGCTTTTTGAATTCTAGATCTCAAGGACCACTCATTTCAATAAAGTGTTGATGAAAAGTCCAGAGGTTTCCAATCTAGGGTCGCGGCCCATGTCAATTTCTCAACAATCTTAATCTCTTGAGATCGCCCGCAAACCCCCTGAGAACCCCTGAACTTCGAAGCGATCGCTTGTAGTTTCCTGTGAATTCTGAAATATTACTGAGACACGTTGAAACGCCTCTCGGGATCCACTGAGAACCTCTGAAACCACCACAAATCTCCTGAAAGACCCGAAAAATAATTACATTTCGTTTTCACACTTCTGTTTCTTGAAAATACTCTTCTTTGAGATGATCAATCCGAAAAACATATGAACTTCTTCGTAGCACTTTCGATTCTTGAGAAATTCTACTGGCCCGTGACCCAAGATTGAGAACCACTGACTTCGCAATACAACTACATTGTGATGGGTACTCCCTGGAGTGCAGAATTCGAAAAACCTTTTCACTTCATCCTCACACCTTCGTAATTTCGATCTCCACCAACTAATTCTGAAACTGAACGAAAACAACGCATCCCTGATTCACGCACTAATTCCCAAATATCGCTCCCCCTGATTTACACTCTCCCCCCGCTTTGAGCGTAAATTGGGGTTTAAGTGTATATCTGTTACTAGAACATCTTGGATAATTTTAAATAAATTCATGTCAGGATTTACAGGATTTGGATAAGGAGATTCCAAAACATTTTAACATATATATAAAAATGCAGTGGCATACGTGGGACCGCGCATAACTTGCAAACGGATGGTCCGATTCGGGTCGTCTTAGTTTTTTTCAGTTAGTTTTCACCCAAGGAAGGTTTGTGAGGGAAAAAACATTGAGAATTAGTGATTTTTTTGGAAATTGGGATTTCGGGCATTTTGAACGGGGACTTGGACTTGACTAGGGGCTTGAAATGTCAAAAAACGCAGTAGGCAAGACAAAGTTTGCCGGGTACAGCTAGTTTTAACATAAATTTGTTGGAAGATTTTAGCTGGAAAGTGCAAATTCCCAGAATTTAATTTATGGTTACATGCAAGGTTACATGTTTTGGTATTTCGGTTACTTAGCAAAGTTCTTAGAAAAGAATTAAACCTTCATCTGAAGTCCATATATAATCTACTGTTTTACTAAAAGTATTTTCTTTGATTGTATGATCAGATATTTGGAATAAAACTACAGTAAGAATATTGAGCAGCTTTTAGCAATTGCTACACCTCCACAATGTTTCAGACGGACATCCCACACAAACATTCAATCAACAGAAAGGTTAGACACAGATATTAATTGACAACTTACAGCGACGCTTGCATTGCTAGTAACAAGATTAGTATTAGCACGGTGGTTGTGGTGGTGGTAAGGAGAAGAAGCTTGGTGTGAGTTGTAGCTATTATGCTGATGGTGCTGCTGTTGCTGGTAGTTGCTGGTGGCACTGGTAGTATTGGTACTAGTACTGGTAGTGACATTATTGCCAGTGGCAACACTGGCGGTGGCGGCGGTTGCCACTCCGACCGAGGAAGAGGAAGAGGATGCAGTGGATAGTGATTGATGCGATGATGATGGCGGTTGTTGCGAATTGGGCAGATGTTCCTGACCTGAGTCACCCATGGGGCAGACGTAGTCGCTCCATTCGTCACCTCCCTTGGAGCTCTTTTTGCGCTTCAGAGAGAACTGCGACTTCTTTGGCGTCTGAAAGAATTTTCGGAAGAATAAAGTTAGTACCGGTGTTGTGTAAGGATTTTCAAGGTGGCATACCTTAATCTTGGCAGCCAGAGTCAGAGGTTGGAAGCCCAGCGTATTCTCCGCATCCCGTTTGGCTTGAATAACATCCCTTCCCAACAGCTCTTTGAAATGCGTCGCCAAATGTCTTCGTAGTAGCGTTTTACTCGGCGGGATGCTCAGCAGTTCGGCTAGCAATTCAGCAGTAAACTTGACCTCGTACATCATAAGGGCACCGTGAACCCCTGCGCCTCGCAAGTTTGGTGAGTATTCCGATAGGTCAACCGCTCGGAGCCATTCCATCACACGGTAGCACGTCCATAATCGGACGTCTTCTTTGGTGCCGTTGTTCTCATCACTCATCGAGCGTCGAATCAGGCAGTCCGGATTCCACTTTTGCTCCCTCATCAGCTGAATACCTCGCCGTAAGCTGGCGACATGCACACAGGAAGACACATGCAAACTGACTAGATCATCCATGGTAAGTTTGTGCAGCATCCGCCCGTCCATCCGGGCGGCCATAAAGCTATCCTTGTACTGTGGCAGTCCCAAGTCCTCCAACCATCTAATTATCTACGGAAAACAGAGATACATTGAACTTCTACTAGTTACCTCACTTCAAAATCCCTTACCCAAGGCGTATCAAGTTTCCCCGCATTCTTGAGCAACGCGTCCCCTTCCAACCCTTCCGTCAGATCAGCTATCGCCAACACAATCTTCTTCCGATGCAGCGGGTTCTTCAGGTTCAGTTCCTTCTCGATGTCAACGGGCGACGCCCTCACCAACTCGGGTGCCCCGCCCGACTTCAGCCATCGCCTCAGCTCCTCCTCGTACATTCCCAACCCCAGGTGGTCAAACCATTGGCACAGCACGTCCAGATTCCACTCCTTGAGCGGTTTATCCGGCTGTCGGAACTCCGAACTCCATCCGAGCCGGGCCCCGGCCGTCGCTCGGACTCCGCCCCGTTTGAACTCGCCCGGATCCACATCGTCCAGGGTGCCGCTGTTGCTGCGCTTGATCTTGCCGAAGATGTTCCGCAGGCCTTTCAGGTTCTTGTGGCTCATCGAGGGCGACGGCGATGGTTGCGGGGTGTAGCTTCGCTGACTGGCTTGCCCGTCCAGGCGATCACTCGACAGGGTTTCCGATTCGGCTGCGGAAGGAGGAAGTTGGTTAGTGGTGGAATGTAGATTCAGTAACTGAACTGAACAGAACTTGATGGTTATGTTTAATAATAAGGTTATTTTAAATGTTGCGTTGCATTAGTCGGTGTTGGTTCACTTATTACAACGTTGAACAAACGGTCGTCGGGCTGCTAGGCTTCATTACGGAGAAACGTCCGAGGCGATGGTCTTGAACCTGCGGCAGTTGTATTAGAATTATGGTTGCGGCGATGCAGAGTTATTGTTTCGGAACATTCACAACTGAATTGCTGGTTCTTTTAATTGGACAATTTGGATGTTAGCGACATAGAATCGGATTGATTGGATTGCCGTTGATGAATGAGGATTGAGGAGGGATTTGGAATGCTCTCAGCATATCTGATCGACAATGTTGGGTGGATCGGGTAGATGGTCAGCCATTGATACACCATGAGCAAATCGGGTAGAGCATCTTGTGGATTATTTGATTGAATGAGCCGGATTGAGCAAATATGTAAAACATGTTAATTTTGTGGAACGTTACTTTTGATACGGTTAGCCTTTCAATTCGAGATTTGTTGCAGTCGACAGACTCATCTTAGTCAGTAAATGCATGTAAGGACGAGCCAGAAGCGCTCGCTTCAAACTGTGTAACAGCATCCAAATCTTCATCAAGAAATTGCAACATATATTTTATTTTCAGAAAACCGAAGATTACCCTACTATACCTTTTTTTTCATTCCGAAAGCTTTTAGAGAATTTCTTCCGGAATTACTCCAGGGATTTCAACTGGAGGTTCCCCAGATTTTTTCTCCAGAACTCCCTGTTCAACCGGAATTTATCTCTCGCGATTTAATTCTTGGAGGACAGTTAAAAAATCTCGAAAGTATTTTCTGAAGTAAACCAAGAAGATGGCAAAGAAAAATATCCCAGGAGGAGCTTTGAGGTAAACCTTCGGGGATATTGTTGAAGAAGTTCAATGTATGGTGCTGGAAGAAAACCCGTCTGAAAATCCTGAAAAAATCCTGACAGGAACTTCGGGAGAAATCTTGTGAGGCACTTCGACAGAAACCCGGAAAAGAACTCTAGGAGGAATCCCTTAAGAAGTCCCCAGAGGAATTTCAGGAGCAACCCTGATAGGTGTCTCTGAAGTAATATCAAAAAGAATCCCGGAAATAAGCCAGACACTTCTACAAAAAAAAAAACAGAAAGAACTTGCGAAGAAGTTCATTGATTAGCAAGCGAAGTCTTGGGAGGAGTTCCAGGAAGAATTCAAGAAGAAATCTCGCAATTACTTGAAAGAAATTACAAAAATAAAATGAAAGAAATACCTTGTTGGAGGTATGCAGGACGAAATTCAAAGCAAACCTGGAAAAATATTTAAGAAAACTTTTTTGAACCATTCTCTGGATCATGCCTCTTCCAGGATTCACCTGTCTTTATCCGATTCGTGCGAAGAAAGTCCTATATCCGCATGAACTCGCTCACTCGCCGTGCAATCACTTCCTCTTCCTTCCCCACATTTCATAACTTTTTGAGTTGACAGACGCCGTACTAGTCTATTATCTGAAAAAAAAAAGTCATGGAATACTTAATGTTAACCCTTGATGGAATTCCCAAAATAATCTCTTGCGATATTTTTACAAGATTTTTTGAAGAAATTCTTGAAGGAGATCATGGAGGAGCTTGTGAAGGCCCATCAGTATAAATTCTTGAAGGAATCCCAGAAAGAATTTCTGAAGGAGTCGCTAGAGGAATTTTCTTAAGAGTTCATAGAAGAGTCTCTGAATAGAATCTGAAGGTATCCCTGGAGATACTGGAAAACTTGAAATTAGAAGGCACAAAATGTTGGTAATTGACAAATTGAGAGATGAAATTTGTGAAAAAAAATCGAAGAACAGGTAATGGTTCTGCGGAATAGAAAGCCAAACTGACTTCTGTGGCTTAGTTGGTTAAAGCGCCAGTCTAGTGTATACGGAGTCGTGGGTTCGAATCCCACCAGAACGCGATTTTTTTTTCACAAATTTCATCTCTCAATTTGTCAATTAGCAACATTTCGTGCCTTCTAATTACAAGTTTTCCAGTATGTTTCAGACATACCAGCAAATCTGGTAAAGTGCCAGTAAAAGGGGCAATTTGTGTCATTGTATCCCTGGAGAATTTTAGGAAAGAATCCCTAGGGAGTTTTATGGAAGAATATCTAGAGTAACTTCTTCAGAAACCCTTAAAAGATTCTGTGAAGCCTATTCTAAAATCTTTATTCCTGAAGAACCCTTGGAAAATTTTCCGGAGAAATTCTTAGAGGAATTTCATGAGATACTATGAAGCAATTTTGGAAGGAACTCAGAATCAGAATCTCTGTTCTGTATACATGTTTTTAAAAAATCAATGGAAGTCTTACCAAAGGAATCCCTGGAAGAATTTATATTTTTATTTGTTTTTATTATTGTGTATTTTAACATTGAGCTAATTCTACACTTGGAAGAATGTATAAATGAATTACTGGAAGGCACTTTCAAAGAACTTCTGGAGAAGTTTCTGAAGGAATCTGTGCAAGACATTTCAAGAGAATCAGTGATGGGGTTTTTGAAGATATTCCTAAAGAATATTCTGGAAGAATCCATCAATAAGTTAGAAAATATCTGATAGGTATTCTCACTCTTTTCTGAACTAAGGAAAGGTTCGCTGAAGGAATTCTTGCAAAAATTTCTGGAGATATGTCTAAAGAAATTTTTTGACGAATTTCTGGAAAAGTTTTTGAAAAAAATCCTGGAGGAATTTCCAAATAAAATCTTAAATTATTAATTGAAACAACTCATGGAAGATTTTCTAGAAGAATCCCTCAAAAAATGTCTGTAGGAACCGTTAGAGGAATTTTCAAAAATCTTCTGGGAGGAATCTTTTCAGAAGATTTGTTTGAGATCTGCTGGAATCCCTAGAGACATTTCTGAAAAAAATCCCTAGAGGATTTTATTAACAAATGTCTAGAGTAACTTTTTAAGGAACCCTTTGAAGATTGTATAGGCGAATCCATGGAGAAATTTCTAAAGGAATCCATTGAATAGATTACTAAGGAATCCTTGGAGTCATTTCTGAAGAAATTCCCTAAGCAATTTCTAGCGGACCCAATGAAGCAATTTCGGAAGTAATTCAGATAGGAATTTCAGAAGCAAACCCTAGAAGATTTTACGAAAGAACTTTGGTATAGATTTCTAAAGGAATCAATGGACGTTTTTCAAAAGAGCAAGTTTTAAATTCCACGACAATTGGTTTGCTTCTCAAGGGAAATGAAGCCTATCATAACTCAAGATTTTTTCAGGAATACCTCAAGGAATTTCATAGAAAAAAGAGACATGGAACAATTAAAAAAAAAACAGCTTGAATACCTGAAGAAATCCTTGAGACACTGAAACAAGCTCTGGAGATATTTCTGAAACAGTCCCTGAAGAAATGTCAAATGGAAACTCTGGAGAAATTTGGAAATGGTTTTCTGATGAGATCTCTAAACGAATTCTAAAAGGAATTTATGAGCAATCTAAAGTCGAATTAGGAATCTCCGAAAGAATTCTTGAAATAGCCCCTTGAGAATTAGGGGGAAATCCAGGGAATATTTTCTGAACAAAATCATTGAAGAATACCTACAGTGACTCCTTAGGGAACCCCTAGTGGAATATCTAGAAAAATTTTGGAGAAAGTCTTGAAGATAATTGTGAAGGAATTTCTGAAAGCATTCCGGAAGTAATTTTCTGAAAGAATCCCTACTAAACTTTATAAAACGATTTCTGGAGTAACTTCTCTATGAACCTGTAGAAGAGTATTTGAACCAATCCCTAGAGGAGTTTCTAAATGAATCCATTGAGGACTTTCCTAGTGAATCCTTACAGAAATGTTTAAAATAATTCAGAAGGATGTTTTCAAAGAATTGTTGAAGAATTTTCTAAAGGAATCCATGGAAGATATTTCAAAAGAATCAGTGGAGGAATTTCTGAATATATTACAGAAGTATTTTATAGAAGAAATCTTGAATGAATTAGGAAATCTCTTAAAAGTTTTCTCAAGGATCGCTCATACTTTGCTGAACTGATGGAAGGTTTTTTCCAAGAAATCCTGGGACAAATTCCTGAAAAAAATCTCTAAAGCATTTTTTGGAGAAAACTCTGGATGAGGTTTTGAAAAAGTTCCGGAAGGAACTTACATATAAATCTTGAATAAAATTCTGGAAAAACTTATAAAAACATTCTTCGAAAAATGCCCGAAGAAACCCCTAAAGTAATTTCTGAGGGAACCGCTGAAATATTAAAAAAGGAAAATCCCAAGAGGAATTTCCGAAGAGTTTATTGGAAAAAAACTCTATACCTGGATGAAATTCTAAGCAAACCATGGAAGGTTTTCTAATGGATCATTTCGGGAAATTTCTGGACGAATTTTAAGAACAATTTATGAAAACTGGAACGCTTCTTGAAAAAAAAAATCGGAAGAAATTCCTGTGGAGTTGTCTCCATGGAGGAATTTTTATTTCATTTCATTTTCATTCCAAATATCATTAATTAATACCTGAAGTAACTCCTTGGGAAACTCTTGGTGGAATTCCTAAACGAATCTCTTGAGACATTTTACATGAATTTCTGGAAAAAGTCTTGAAAGAATCTTTTTAAGAGTATTGCTGGAGAAATTTTCTGAAAGATTCCATAGGGGGTTTTGTGAAGGTATTTCTGGAGTAAATTCTTTAGGAACCCCTAGAAGACCTTATGAACGAGTTCCCAGAGGAATTTTTGAAGGAATCCACTGAGTACTTTTCTAGTAAATCCTTGGAGAAATGTTCGAAGAAATTATTGAATAAATTTGTAGAGGATACTATGAAGCAATTTCGGAAGAAATTCAGAGAGAAATTTCAGAAGCAATCCCTAGAAGATTTTCTGAAAAAAATCTCTGTATTAGTTTCCTAAAGAATGTATGAAAGCTTTAATAAAGAAATCAATGGAACAATTTTTGAAGGAATAGTAAGAGGATCATAAACAGAAGTTCCTGGAAGATTTTTTTACTGAATCCCTGGAAGATGTTTTCAAAGAATTGCTGAACAAGTTTCTGAAGGAACCCATGAAAGATATTTAAAAAGAATCAGTGAAGGGATTTCTGAAGACATTTCAGATGAGTTCTATAGAAGAATCCTTGAATTAATTAAGAAATCTTTGGAAGGTTTTATCAAGGATTTCTCACTTTTTGCTGAGCTAATGGAACGTTTTCTCAATAAATTCTAGGATGAATTTCTGGAAAAATCTCTTAAGGAATTTCTGAAGAAAACTCCGGATGAGTTTTATAAAAGTACTAGGAGGAATTTTCAAATAAAATCTTGAAAAAAATTCTGGATCTCATGGGAAAATTTCTAAAACCATTCTTTGAAAAATGTCTGAAGGAACTCCTTAAGCAATTTCAGAGGGAACCGCTGAAATATTAAAAAAGAAAAATCCCAAGAGGAATTTCCGGAGAGTTTATTGGAAAAAACTCTGTAGCTGGACGAAATTCTTAAGCAAATCATGGAAGGTTTTCTAATGGATTATTTCGGGAAATTTCTGGACGAATTTGAGGAACAATTTATGAAAACTGGAACGCTTCTTGGAAAAAATTCTGAAGAAATTCCTGTGGAGTTTTTTCCACGAAGGAATTTTTATTTCATTTCATTTTCATTCCAAATATCATTAAGTAATACCTGAAGTAACTCCTTGGGAAACTCTTGGTGGAATTCCTAAACGAATCTCTTGAGACATTTTACATGAATTTCTGGAAAAGGAATTGAAGGAATCTTTGGAGAGTTTCTGGAGGTATTCCTGGAGAAATTTTCTGAAAGATTCCGTAGGGGGTTTTATGAAAGTATTTTTGGAGTAAATTCTTTAGGAACCCCTAGTAGATCTTATGAATGAGTTCCTAGAGGAATTTCTGAAGGAATCCACTGAATACTTTCCTAGTAAATCCTTAGAGAAATGTTTGAAAAAAATCATGAATAAATTTCTAGATGATACTATGAAGCAATTTCGGAAGAAATTCAGAAAGGAATTTCTGAAGCAATCCATAGAAGATTTCCTGAAAAGATCCCTGTATTAGTTTCCTAAAGAATGTATGGCAGCTTTGATAAAGAAATCAGTGGAAATTTTTTTGAATTAATACTATGAGGCAGGGATGGGATCATTCATTCGCAATCACTAACATTCACTTGCTGTTAACTCGCTTCAGAAACACCGTAGCATAAATCAATGTATGGAACACTTTTTCATTTTTGTTTTACCTGAAACTTTGTAGAACACTGTACTAGCGTAGCATCAATAATTAAGTCAACAGAAGGCAGCAAACACAACTCTCCACGGTGCGAATGTAATTTACCCTCACGACGTGGAGAGTTGTCTTCACAGCTCGCTCTCGACTTTGGTATGCGTGTGCGACCCCAACGTTATTGAGCAAACTTTCAGATAAAACTACAAGGTTGAATTCATCCATACATTGTTTTTTGATAGCATGCTTCTGAACTAAGATAGTAGCAAGTGAATGTAACTCTTTAGAAATAAATGATCCCATCCCTGCTAAGAGGATCATAAAAAAAAAGTTCCTGGAAGAATTTATCACTGAAGCCCTGGAAGATGTTTTCAAAGAATTGCTGAACAAATTTCTGAAGTAACCCATGAAAGATATTTCAGAAGAATCAGTGGATCGATTTCTGAAGATATTTCATAGGAATCTTACAGAAGAATCCTTGAATAAATTTGGAAATCTCTGAAAAGTTTTCTCAAGGATGTCTCACACTTTGCTGAACTAATGGAAGATTTTCTCAAGAAATCCTAGGCAAATTTTTGGAAAAATCTCTAAAAGAATTTCTGGAGAATTCTGGATGAATTTTTGAAAAAGTTCTAGGAGGAACTTCCAAACAAAAATTTGAATAAAATTCTCGATCAACTCATGGAAAAAATTCTAAATACATTTTTCGAAAAATGTCTGAAGAAACCCCTAAAGTTATTTCTGAAGGAACCGCTGAAATAGTTAAAGAGTTAATTGAAAAAAAAAACTCCGTAGCTGGACGAAATTCATAAGCAAAACATGAAGGTTTTCTAATGGAATATTTCCGAAAATTTCTGGACGAATA
This sequence comes from Aedes albopictus, assembly GCF_035046485.1. Classification (NCBI taxonomy): domain Eukaryota; kingdom Metazoa; phylum Arthropoda; class Insecta; order Diptera; family Culicidae; genus Aedes; species Aedes albopictus. The sequence goes on from NC_085138.1 coordinate 381,839,629, forward strand.
TTAAGAACAATTTCTGAAAACTGGAAAATTTCTCAAAACCCTGTGTAAAAGAATTGCTGAAGAAATTTCTTTAGAGTTTTCTGCATGGATAAATTTCTACAGGAAATTGTATTTTTTTTTAAGAATTTTTTGAAAATTTTATGGGAGAAATCTTATGTAAACATTTTCAAAGAATCCCTGGGTGAATTTCTAAATCAATAACTGAAGACAATCTTGTAAAGAATCCTGGGAGGATTTTTAAAATGATCCGTGAAAGAGTTCGTATGGGAATTTCAGGAAAAGTCACTGGAGGAATTTTGAAGGAATATTTGGAAGATTTTCTGAAAAAAGACGAAAGGATTTTGAAGGAATCTCTGAAGTATTTTCTAAAGGAATTTCTTAATAACTAGGATCTGGGACCATTTGAGCAGGAGTACCTATTTTGGGCACTTGCTGGTATAACTCAGTCAATTTCAAACCGATTGATATAAATTTTTGAGCAGGGCTGGATACTGCGCGTATCTGATCGTGTCTCAAAAATCAAGTCAATCGGTTCAAAATTGACTGAGTTATAACAGCAAGTGCCCAAAATAGGTGCTTCTGCCCAAATGGTCCCAGACTGTCCCAGATCCTATCTAAAGGATTTTTCGCAGAAATAGCTTGACCTGAAAGACACCTCTAGAGAGAAAAAATTAAAAAAATCACACAATACCTGAAAAAATCATTGGAGAAATTTTCATAGCCATCTTAGAAGAGAGTATTTTTTGAGAAATTCGTGAAGAATAGCTAGGATCAATTTCCTATACAATCGACTGTTATTTAGGTGATATAATAGGTCGAAATGGTTCAGCCCCCATACAGAAAGGTTAAATAAGGGTTTTCTAAAGGTGGTTATGGAGTATGGTTCTCTAAAGAATTTATTTAAAAAAATAGGGTAACCAAAAACTTCCACGAGTAAAGGACTGAAAATCTACATGAATGGTTTAGTTCTGTAGAGAACTAATCTGAAAATATGATCTAGGTTATCCATGAAACTCCATGAGAAAATGCCTGAATATCTACAAGCATAATCCATAAAGTGTTGTTACATAACTGATGCAGTGCAGTGTAATATCCTACAGGTCCATGGAACATAGTTCTGTAGAGAAGCAGTTTTCAAAGATGTTGTAGCGCTTCCAAAAACTTCCACGAATAAAGGTCTTAACATCTACAAGCAAAGTTAATGGAATGTTGTACATACTGATACGGTGCAACATCCTACAGGTCCAAGGATCATGGTTCTGTAGAAACCAACCCAAGCAACACACATGGTCACAAAAAAGTCTCGGCAGTGCCAGTACAGGTTGCGCAGTAAATCACAGTGACTTCTGTCCATCCCTTACATGCGCTGCCGTGACTGTTTTGTAACCATGTGTGTTGGGTGTGAATTTCCCAAGATGATCTAGATTATCGAAGAACTTCCGTGAATATAGGCCTGCGGATCAACAAGCGTAACTAACGGGCTGTTGTTACATTACTGATACAGTATTACATTCTACAGGTCCATGGCGCATATAGTTCTGTAATGAACTGCTTCCAAAGGTGCTCTTTGTTGGTCATCCAAGAACTTCCAAAGGCCTAAAGGACTACAGGGGTAATCAATCAATTGTTCTTTGGTAGTTTGTGTGTTGCTGTGTTACGGTGCAACATCATACATGAAGCATGGTTTTACAGGGAACTTATTTCCAAATATAAACTAGATCTAGGTAATCCAAGAGCTTCCGTAAGTAAAGGCCTTATGATCTTCAAGCGTAATTAATAGATTGTTATTACATTACTGATACGATGCAACATACTGCAGGTCCATGGAAGATACTTTTGTAGAATAGTGATTTCTCCAAAGATGTTCTGAGTCATCCAAGAATTCTTGCGAATACAAGCCTTTAGATCTACAAGCGTGATCAATGGGTTGATATTCCAGATGCGAGACAACACCCTACATATCTATGGAAGATGATCTCGTAGAATACTGATTTCCAACGATGTCCTAGGTTCTAGAAGTACTCTTGTGAGTATAGGCCTTAAGACCTACAATCGTGGTTTGGATTGTTATTTTATTACTGATGAGATGGGTCATTCTACAGGCCCATAGAAGATAGTTATCTTCTTCGATGCTAGACATCTTTGTCGTTCCGGTTGAGCTTGGAGTTGTGGTGTGGATCTCTTTACAGCCAAGTATGCGTAAACTCTACCATTTTGTGCCTCTGAAGTTTACCCAAATATACAGGCAATATCTCGGAGCCTGTCAACCGATAACAGCCATAGGTCATCAGTCAATCTGCTACTTTAGTTGCCAAAGGCGTTTGTATACAAGGCTGCAAACGCTGTAGTCAAAGTTTGCAAAAGCCTCTCCAAATGTGTCACCAAGCAACTCCATAATAAGTTTGCCGCTGTACATGCATAACATGATTTGGCATTGTAAACAAGACTGAATGGCGAGAGACGGATATTCATAAGACATCCAACTTAACAGATTGATAAGGCAATGACCTAAGAAGTTATTTATGGTTTAATACACCCCGCTAGAGCATCACTCGATTATCTGTCTTTTGATTGGTACTAACAATATTAAGGTTTACCGTTATTCATCCACCCTTCATATGTCTTATTGTAAAATGTAAAAACATACACTTTTATTAGGTTATCCGAATACTAATACTAGTAAGCTAAGGTAATCTCTTCTTACGGTTTTCACCGCTGTACTGTATATCAAAAGTAACGTTCCAATACGCCAAATGTGTTAATTTCAAACAAACATAACCACAACATTAACCACAACAGGACAAGAACAACACAAGGTAGCGAGCGAGGATGTCCACTCTTATTTGCAGACAGGATCAAACATTTCTGGAACACGAAAGAAAGCACAACGAAGAAAAACGAAGCCTCAGCGCAAAATTTTCAGCAAAATGGGCAAGCAAAAGTCAACAGAATCGTAAACAACACAACTGGAAGAGGAAACAATCAGAGGAGAGGACGGATCATAGAACCTAGATTTGGCACGGAAAATCCCCGGAATGTCGTCGACTGGATCGGGTCGGCCGAAACGGAGAAAGGTTGCGGCTGCGATTTGGACCGTTGATGAAACTCTCGATCCAGTAGCGTTGGGCTACTGGCTGCGGCCAGCTTCGGGCCGGACTCCGATGCGCGCCCAGCAGTACTGTCCGCTGCACCTGCCGGTGGCTCCGTAGTGGCCCGTTCCGAATGGTCCTGCTCGAAATCGATCAGTTGTGTGTCGGACGGGGAGCCGGACGCACCCGAGCAGAAGATGTTCTGCGCCGAAGCGGAGGTCTGTTTCAGCGAACGGAGATTCGACTGGGCAAGCGCAGCAGACAGCGTGAGGGCGCTCATGGATGCGGACATGCTCGGCAGCGCCACGGGACGATGCGACGGCAGCGGATGTTCGCCGTCGTCGTCGGCGATGACCACCGTTTTAGCTGAAAGGGAGGAACCAGAAGCAGACTCTTCAGCTGCTGCCGCTACTGCTACTGCTTCGTCGGCTTCGAGGTTGATTGTATTGATAAAGGATTCTAGGGTCGAGAGACAATTACCGAATGCTACGTTGCGCTTCGGGTTGGCGTTGGCGTCGGTACCGACGCTGCCCCCACTTGATCCGCTGGCCGTCGACAGCGTGGTGGCGAAGGCTTGCCGTGGAAGACTGCTGTAGTGTAGGTCCACCCGTTGCCGGTAGGACGCTGGCGGGGTCTAGAAAGAGAAAGTAGAACTGATGAACCAAATCAACAGATTATCCTGATTTCGGAAGATCATACTTTTGGTGTAACAGGACTAGGTGAGGTGGCCGTCAGCTGCTGGTGTTGCTGCTGCTGCGGGAGATTCCCGTGGCTACCGTGGTGCAGGGGAGACGAGTTGATCGAGTTGCCCGGGGTGGACGTGACCATTCGTCCGGTTCGTCGCAGCAGGCTCGCCGCTATGCTGTTGTTGTTGAGGGTGTTGCTGTTCAGGAGGCTGCCATTGGTCAGTGGGGTGCCATTAATGAGACTAGATCGCAGCTCTAGGTTTTCACGTTCCAAGGCGGCCTGCTGCAGCTTCAGTTCGCTCATGGCCGACATGAGTTCCAGTTTTTGCGTTTCCAGCGATGACCGGGAAAGCATTTCCTTGAGGAAGAGAGCAGGAAAGATGTTCGTGAATTGTATGAAGTGCGTTTGAACAGACAATAGCTAAAGAGACTTTAAAATATAGATTAGTTGAATAGATTAGTTAAGTATTAAGAAACAGGATGAAGATAGAACATTGTTATTCTGATTTAGTTAATGATAACAAAAACTATTTGGAGAGTATAATTTGTTAGTAAGGGGCTGTCCATTAACCACGTGGTCATTTTTTTGGGACTTTTCAAACACCCCCCCCCCCGCGTGGTCATTAGTCCATACAATTTTTTTTATTTGTCCATACAAAATGGTCATCGGCCGTACACCCCCCCCCCCCCCTTATGACCACGTGGTTTATGGACATCCCCTAAGTAGTCAAAAGCTGTATTGTATTCAAATTTTGAAGTTTATGTATACACCCAAGCAACACACATGTTATAATTGAGTTGCGACAGCGCAAGTTTTGGTTGTATAGAAGTTTATTTTACGTAATTCTAACATTGTGTTGAAATAACGTGAAATAAACTTTTATACAACCAAAACTTGCGCTGTCGCAACTTTTATATAACATGTGTGTTACTTGGGCAATGTTATGTGCTTTTATAATGTTCACTATTTTTTAATTCCAAAACATATTCAGGTCAGTTGGGATTCATAAGAAGATAAATATTTACTAACTCAAATCTGACAGTTCGAATATCAATGAATTATCAAAATTTATTCTTTTAACTTTGATAAACATTGCCTCACCGCACATGTTTCCGCACATAAACGAAATTATTGAAATTCAGACTACAGCTAAAGTAACATTGAAATTTCTTCCATCGAGATTTTTAGACCTTGGCTAGTTCATCTCGGGACCCATTCTTTACTTCCCTTCCGAAGGAAGAACTCACATTTTGTAAGTTTGTCGGGAATGGATTTTGACCCCAGGTCCACTCTACTCTCAGCAATCCTTCAGCGAACTACAGGAATTTCTGCAGCCGTAGTGACCCTACAGTTCTTATAGGAGTTTCCTCAAGAATTCCAACAGGAATTCATTTCAGAACATCCACCAGAAATTTCTAGAGGATTTTTCTCAGTAATTCTTGTAAGAGTTGTTCCAGGAATACCTTTCAGACTACCTCAACGAATACACTCCCGTTCAAAAGTTTGGGGTCACCCCCTCAAAAACATGTCATTTTTTTAGGCCCATATCTCCGCCAATTTGCGTCCGATTTCAAAACCCTAGGTTTTTTTTCTTTTTTTTTTCTGTATTAACGAGATTTTTAACCCTAGGCTAGTTCATCTCGGGACCCACGCTTTACTTCCCTTCCGAAGGAAGAACCCACATTTTGTGAGTATGTCGGGAGGGGGATTCGATCCCAGGTCCTCGGCGTGATAGTCTTGTGTTCTAACCACCACACCAGATCCGCTCCACACCCTAGGTTTCATTCAAAAGATAATAAGTCAAAGATACTTTGAACATGATTTAAAAGAGACTTTTTCAAAAGTTTTGTATGTAAACTTAACCCAAAGTTGACAAATTTTCTAAAAAATGAATATAAACTTACGGCAGTGTCGCTGGAAGTTGGGTCAACCAAATTTCAAGATTAGAGCGGTAATATGACCCATTTTCTATTAGCTTTCAACTGCTTTTTACAGAATTTAGCTAAAAAATGTAGAAAAAAAGTTATCAAGTAAATTAATCCTTGATGTCATCGACCAAAAGTTTGGGGTCACTTTTGTAAAACATGGAAAAGTGATTTGGTGATATCTTCGTCATCTATAGTTCAATTTTAATTATTTTTGGCTCATTTCAAAGATAATAAACTAAATTTACGTTTGACGTATTTAACTTAACGTATTTAACGATTTTTGTATATAAAAATGTTATGTAAAGTTAGCACATTTTACCACGCTTCAAAAAATGAGGCAACTTTACGTTAAGTTTTAGTATGTAAATTTCAACAAATATGTGTGGTTCAATGTCTATGCAGTAAGTATCATTCATTTTGTTTCAAATAAGCCAAGAAGAATTAAAATTAAATGAAAGATGACAAAGATATCAACAAATCACTTTTCCATGTTTTACGATAGTGACCCCAAACTTTTGGCCGATACATCATATTGAGGATTAATTTACTTGATAACTTTTTTTCTAGATTTTTTAGCTAAATTCTGTAAAAAGCAGTTGAAAGCTAATAGAAAATGGGTCATATTACCGCTCTCATCTTAAAATTTGGTCGACCCAACTTCCAGCGACACTGCTGTAAGTTTATATTCATTTTTTAGAAAATTTGGCAACTTTAGGTTGAGTTTACATACAAAATTTTTTGAAAAAGTTTCTTTTAAATCATGTTCCAAGTTTCTTTGACTTATTATCTTTTGAATAAAACCTAGGGTTTTGAAATCGGACGCAAATTGGCGGAGATATGGGCCTAAAAAAATGACATGTTTTTGAGGGGGTGACCCCAAACTTTTGAACGGGAGTGTACCTTCGGAATTTTCTCTGCTAGTCACTTCATCAGTTTCTCTAGAAGTTTCTTCAAGAATTCGTTCAACAAATCCTCAAAGCAATTACGCAATTACGTCTACAGGAGATTCTCCATAAGAACTTCCACGAGTATCTCTCGAAACTCTGCACTAGCGCCTCCGGGAAATTCTCTACGAGTTATTTCACAAGTTCCATAGAATTTTCTGCACGAGTTTCTTCGGGAGTTTAAGAGGAATTTTAAGAGATCTTCTGAAGAATTTTTCGGAACTTTCTAGAGCATGGTTTCCCAAACTGTGGGTCGCGACCCCCCGGGGGATCGCCGGCCTTCATCCAGGGGGTCGCGAGGGACAGTCGATTTTTTTTCACAGTAACAGACAACAAATGAGAGAATTTCTATGGTGGGTCGTGAAAAGTACGTCTGCTGATCAAAGGGGGTCGCGCACCTGAAAGTTTGGGAACCTATGTTCTAGAGGAATTCGAAGTGTAATTCTGATTAGAATTCCTAGCTAGATCATTAATTGTAGTATATCTTGTAGAAATTGACGTGGAAAATTTTGGAAAAATCAATGCTGGTGAAATTTCTGGAAGAACTCTTAGAGTGCCGTAAACTGGGGTGTAGTTGATCAGTGGGGTGAACCTGATCACTCAAATACCCACGGATATGGACTTTCAAGGAAGCAACAATTATATTTTAGCCATTCGCAATCCAATGACGAAACATTATAATGGAATGATAACTTCCTTAAAAGTCGATATCCGTGGGTAATTGAGTAATCAGGTTTACCCCACTGATCAACTACACCCCAGTTTACGGTACTCCTAACTAATAATGATAGCTGAATAGCAGCTTGTTCAGCCAAAATTTTCATAATCAAGCTTCACAGCGGCTGATTAACCGTTTGTACAGCCATAACGCTTGTCAGACTTCTCTGAAAACTCCAGGTGGGCTTCGAAGGATGAATTGCTTTAGCCTTTAGGATTTCCTGTAGGCGCTTCTATGGAATATTGGGACAAACGTATGGGGGACTTTTATGAGAAAGTTTTGAAAATTTTCTAGACATTTAGCCATTTAACATTCCGATGAAGTTTCTATGAAAAACTTTGGAAAATTTTCAGAAGTACTTTTGGAGCAACTGCTGGAAGAATTCTTAGAAAAAAATCGTAAAGAATTGCTTACTGAAATTATCAAGGCATGACTGAAGGAACTCTCAGAGAAGTGTCTAGATAAAATCTTGGAAGTTTGTAGAATTCCAGGATGAATCTTAACTAAAATGAATTCCTATCTCTGGTATCAGATCGCTTTTCACCATTCGACCAAGCCACTATGGGCATAATTTCCTTCTGTTAAAGAGACTCATGGAGGAATCTATGGAGAAAATATATAAAAAAAGAATACCAAAAGGAACTATTCTGGAGTAATTTCTAAATTTAGCCCTTCGATTCTTGATCGGATATATTCTAGAAGACCTTTTCTTGGAGGATATTCTGAAATTTGTGGAATTTCGAAAAAAAACTGTTTATAAAACATTCTGAAGGAATTCCTGATCATATAATAAGCGAATTCCTTCCGGAGGAATTCTTGACGACACTCTTCCTCTAGGAAAATTCCTAAAGGAACTCTCTTAGGAGAAATCTTGAGGAGTGTTTTCCGTTGATCGTTCAGTGTGTGTAACCTCGGTTGAAGACGGTGTAGTATCTTTCTTAAAATATCAAAAAAAAAAAATAAATAAAAAATAAAAAATAAGGGAAACGATCGGTGCCTCAATCGTCTATTTTTGGAATACGATCAACACATAGGGGCATAGGCAGAGGAATGGTACTTATACCTTTAATCAACTCTTGTAAATAATTCTGAAAGAATTTTTGAAAAAAAAACATATAAGGAAATATTTGCATAAACTTCTGGCGGAAAAGCTTAAACATTTGAATTCAACAAGAATTTGTTGGAAACATTTTGAAGATATTGGTTTTCTTGGTAATTTTCTTAGACGATCTCCTAAATGTAATATTATTGGAAACATGTTTTGCAAGGTAATTCTTTTAAATTCGCGTTTTTGAGAATTTTTGTTTTTGATTTTTTTTTAAATTTTATTTTTGAACATCCCTACACTTCATGTTTTTCCTGTAAACCTTTTCAGGATACTGATTTTTTAAGGCGAAAACATTTTGAGTTGCCGGGGCCCGTGGCGTAGTTGGTCACACGTTTGCTTCATATGCAGATGGTCATGGGTTTGATTCCCAGCCCCGGCACTTGCAATTTTTCGTCAATTGCTTTTCCCCCGAGAGCAACTGACACTGATTCTCTTCTGAGCCCCATGGCTCAAACGGACCCGGATACCTAGACATCGGCGAACTGCTACTCATAATGGACCCCCAATCGGACTGGAAAGAAACAACGGCAATCCATCACCATCCTTGTGCTCATCATTCTACCCGGTATAAAGTAGAAAAGTGAAAGCAGCAGAAAGGCAACCAGTTCGATAAAGTAGAATAGAATCTAGGCGCTGTACAAAATGTAAGTGCAGCTGTCAATTGAAATTGCTTACGTAGTGCCCCAGTGGACAATAGAGCTGTAAATTAGGTTAAGTGATTAATAACAAAAAAAAACATTTTGAGATATTGCGGATTTTTAGAAAAATTTCCACTCTGCGGTAGCCGCCGAGTTCTACCGCAGCTGTCAAAGTCCTACCGCAGGCATGAAAATAATCATATCATTGAAACTGAAGGCCAAATCAAAGTATGCTAGCAAGGTGAATTGAACCGAAAACCAACAACAAACAATGATCATCGGCGTCGTATCCAAGGCTATCCAAGGCATCGCTAGGGTAGATTGATGATACCTCAGTGAAAATCAGTAGTCTGACAGCTGCGGTAGCTTTTCGTTCTACCGTAAAACAGAAAGTTTTCTCTAAATTAGCAATAACATGATTATTGTTTAAATATTTCTCTCGTACAACAAAGTGTACTGAAAGGCTATATGTTCACTCAAAAAACGAATTTTCGATAGAAGGCTCGGTGGGTCAAATCACATATACCAATCAACTCAGTTCGACGAATTGAGATGATGTCTGTGTGTATGTATGTGTGTGTGTATGTGTGTGTGTATGTATGTCTGTGTACAAAAAAGTACACTAATTTTTAAGGCACTTTTTTATATCTTTATTATCAAGGCTGGTTCGTCTCCATTTTAAGGCACTTCCCATGGGCCGATTTTTCGGATTATAGCTCGAATCGAACCGGAATTTGACCGCATTGTTGAAAATGGTCTGGATCGGTCATGGCGTTCCGGAGGTATGGCCATTTCAGTGATCCGGACCAGCACCGGTAGAACTGGTCGTATAAAAAATTGAACCTAGCCCCATCATGCGATACATCAAACTGCGGCGTTTTTCGTAACCTTTAGCATGGTTGACAAATTATGTGTGGAAATCAACACTGGAGACCATAAATTCCACAATGTCGGCAGAAAATTCAAGATGGGGGCCTGATATTCAAGATGGTTGCTCTAAATTCAAGATGGCGGCTGTTTTAAGGAGTTTTAGGTTCTAAAACCATGCAATATGAGTATATTTGGTACGAGGAAGATGTCTGGAGTCCAAAAATAGCGACCATAATATCCAGAATGGCAGTTTAAAATCCAAGATGGCGGCTCAAAATTCAAGATAGCGGCTGTTATATGGAGTTTCAGGCTCAAAAACGGAATATGGGTATATTTGGTATGGGGAAGATGTCTGGAGTCCAAAAATGGCAACCTTAATTTCCAAGATGGTGGCCTAAAATCCAATATGGTGGTTTAAATTCCAAGATGGCGGCTGTTTAATGGAGTTTTAGGCCCTAAAACCATGCAATATGAATAGAATAGAATAACCATTATGGCGGCCTAAAATCCAAGATAACGGTTCAAATTTCAAGATGTTGTGTGGTGTTTTAAGCTCTAAAACCATGCAATATGAGTATACATATTTAGTATGGAGAAGATGTCCTTAGTAAAAAAATGACGTTCGGAATATTCAAGATGGCGGTCTAAAATCCAATATGGCAGCTCAAAACTCAAGATGGTGGCTGTTCAATGGAGTTTTAGACCCTCAAACCATGCAACATTGATTTGCTCTCTTTACAGTCGCTTATACCAGAATGTTATTTCGTCCAACGTTTCGGTCCGTTTGGGACTTCTTCAGGGGCACTGTAAATTTTTCCGATAATCTAATATAGGAATGATTGTCATGACTCTCTGATCCACCTCTTGCAGAAGAAATCAAAGGCACATACAAGATATGGATTAGTACCAGAATGACACAAAGTCACAAACCCCATCAATCATATGACATAGCTCAGTTAGAACGCACACAGAGAGCGCACCACGCAAGGCGCTCAGTCTTCGGCAAACTCTCTCACTTGCCCGTCATGCTTCAGAAATTGATTCTCTCTTTATGCAACCCGCCTGAAATACACTCAGCAACTGCCACCGCTACAAAGAGGCTAAGGGTGAAATCGACCAAATGCGTGTCATTTCGGGTGCAATATCATGATATTCTAGCTGATTCGTATCGCTTGGGCGAGGGTGACACCAGAAATCGGATCTAACGATTATCTCGTGGGAAGCGAAAATTTAAAGTTAGGGAAGCATACATCGTGGATGGGTCAGAAGAACTACCTCAGCAGTCGCTGGACGTTAATCCGGTCCAATTCCCATATCAACCTACCAGTTCAAAGCTTTCAATCAACAACTCCAAGAATATCGTGACGAAAACTCGTATAAACTGGACAGCAACTCTTCTACATCGATGAGGAATCTTATGCTACAGCTACTTATTTTCGGATTGAATATGAAGGAGTAAGTTAGATGCCCTCTAGTAAGATCGAAAACGAAAGTTGCTTCCCCTGCAAAGTTGCAGCTCTGATATGAGCTCGGCTGAGACTATCGGTGAAAATCACTTGCACTGGCGTGACTCCACAGCTACAGTGATAGACATTCATTTAGCAGAGACCAAAGAATTTTCAAAAAAGTGTCAGGAATCTCATACAAAACTTTTTTATCGTAATGATAGTATATCTAGTACTGTTTTATAAAAATGTGATATATCACGCTTACATATATGTACACTGAAACAAAAACTAGGGTAAAAACCCTTCAAATGTATTTTTTTGCCTAGACATTTCTTTTGCCGAGGTAAATGAAAAGTTGGTTTTCAATAGATTTTTTGCAATTCCATGAGTATATTTCGAGGATATACCCCAAGGCATTTAGTTTATGACGTGTTAGCAAGATAATTGATTTGTGAAATTAAGTAAAATACTATAAAAAATGTCCCGATAAGGAGAAGCGATGATAAACAAATTTCTATAAGAAAAATGTAAACACTTAAACGTAAGCTGGATTAGCAGTTTTGAAAATATGGCACAGCATAATGATTAGAAATGTTCAAATTATTGCATAAAATGCCATGAAAATAATTAAGTATATTGTTTTTTGGTTCGTTAAACCCTAAAATGGGATTGATAAAAGCTAAAATAAATAGTTCTGTGTTGAAATAAAGACTTGCTCTAAGACTTGCTTCGGTGCCATTTCTCAAAATATGAGCCGTCCAATGTATGTTATTTCAGCCAGAATACAGTCTAGAAGATATTGGGAGCTATTAGAAGACGTAATAGTAGTAAACGCTGTGATTTATGCAAGTGAAACCATCATATTTCATCAAAACAATACTTAAATACGTGATTTGTTGATGGTTTGCGTTATTTTTTTCTGTTAAAAACATTGTTTTTCGTAAATTTTCAACCTGCACTCGTCATGGAACTTTCATTTGATTCTTTTGAAACACTTCCGATAAAAATAACTACATCAAATCTCAATTTGGAAATTTACAATATTATGACATATTTATATGAGATGCATGCAAAATTAATATGGCAACACTTCCAAAAACGATTCAATTCATGATTTACAAGTCGACCTATAATACGGGTCGCCATACAAAATGATTTTGTTGGATATTTTTCGAAATTTGTTAGTTTTTTATTATGGAATTCCAAAAATTGTACAATTCGGCTAAACGAATGTCTAGAAGAAAAAATACATTTGAAGGGGTTTTACACTTGTTTTTGTTACAGTGTATATGTAAGTGTGATGTATCACAATTTTATAAAACAGTACTAGATATACTATCACTACGATAAAAAATCTTTTGTATGAGTTTCCTGACACTTTTTTGAAAATTTTTTGGCCTCGGCTAAACGAATGTCTATCACTGTTTCGATGGTGGATAAAATCCGTTACACGACGCTACCGGCAGTTTGTAGCATTCAGAGTTAACGGAATTCCGAGTTTTCCTCAGCTATCCGAAAAGAGACGGATCGGAATGAGACAAAACGTAATCGTTGAAGCAACCATATGAAGGAAAAGGCCCTTCGATCTATCCACGAAGTCGCTGGAATCGCGGACCTGGTGCATGTCTTTACGAACGAGATGGTGGCTCGATGGAGGAACACGCAGAGACCACTCTTGACCAGCTGAGACCTGCTTTTGTCTGTCCTTACTTCTACCGGTTATTCCCACACCAAACCATCGATAAGAATTGAACGTGATCTTTAATTTGGACATCTGAAGAGATGTATACGCTTTGCAATTTATCTGTAATATACGTTATGTTGCTCGTGGTAGTCCTTGGAACGCGATTGAGCCGACAACAGTGTAAGAAAATGAGCAATCGTTCTGCCATACACATCGAAGTTACAAGAAATATAGATGCCAATTCTGCAAGAAAGCCATCCAGAGGTTTATTGCTAGGTATGGATAATCAGGAGCTAAGCAATACGTTTACGGACGATTCAACCCTCCCTCGGCTGTTGGAAGAATCACAGGAAACATTCTCCACTAAGGAAGAAATGATCATCAACTTTTGCTCACTCACATTTCTTTATTTTGATTACTTAATTCAATACCGGCGTGCAAAATGCGAGCAAAGAGCATGTCTTTGAAATAGCTGGACCTGCAGGCAGAAAACATTGGTCAAGTTTCAGCAGCAATGGATCACAAACTTCCTTCCGCTAAATACTAGAAAATCCACATTGTTTCAAAGTGTTCATCCGATCTGTGTGGATGAGTTGGTGGTCATAGCTGATGTAAAGATCAGGAATACAAGAATAAGAAGTTGTGTAATACGCACATTTGCGGATAAAGATGAGGGTCGTAATAGAGCAGGTGTTTCTATATCAGATGATATTTTCAGAAGACCTGATGCCAAATTTTTGCAGACTATCGTCCTCTTTGGAGCCACCATGCACTATATAAATTTGACAAAAGATCTTCTCAAGATACAACCTAATGTAGAAACAGCTGCTTCATCCGTTTCACATTTCGTAAGTACAATAGAGGGTGGTGGCTCCAAAGAGGAAGCTCTCGAAACCAAGAGTGATATATGGAGAAATGCTTTTACTTTATTGTATGTGCTTTCCAACTGCATCTTCAACATTGAGCGACAATGTTACCAATAGCCCAAAATAATCCGCTTCGCATATATAGTTTTGTTAACCTAATTGGTAGAATGTTGGTGAAGTTCATCACTCAGCGTAATAAACATCACTTTTACGCACTACACACTACATAGTTTGAAAACATCGAAAGTTTTGAAATTTCCTAGAATATGTGTTTTGAAATCTTGAAGATGCTTTGCTTGAGACTGCACATTGTTGATCTTGTTAAATTTCATGTGTTGCTAAATGTTTGATGATTATTTCCCAATTGAAGGGGAACGTACGTCTGCAATCGACCATCTAAATATCCTTGCTGGAAAACTCAATACCAATAATTGGTATTGCCAAACTAAGTGTTTACTAAAACTAGCTACCATTTGACGCCCACTATCCCGTTACTACAGTAGCATCATCCAACTGCGACAAAGCTCCAATCAATTAGATTGGTAACAACCGCCCGCCCTCCGCTTAACAAGCCATATTTTCCCCTTTCACTGCCATTCAGTGCAATAAAGGATGGTGGCTCCAAAGAGGAAGCTCTCCAATAGCGACATATGAAGAAATGCTTATGGTTTATTGTAGTGCTTTCCAAACAAATGCATCGTCAACGTTGAGCTCTATCGACGATATTATCAATAGCTGACGGATTGGACTGGATCCCAGCAGGATATCGAGGTTCAAAAAGAACATAAATGATGACGATGAAGATTTCATCGGGCAACAGGTCAATGGTGGGCAATTAGCCAGGATGGTGACCAAAGATAGTTGATCAATAAGATACCTGAACCGATTAGTATAAACATCCACATCTACATCGCCCAAGTATGGCAGCGTGCATCCCAATTATGGCATAACATTTATAATACCGAATACAAGTTCTTGAAGACTATTAGTTTGTTAAATATGTTTGAAAAACCATCATAGTTAGTTAGTTTTGACAAAACCGGTATTTTAAAATGTTAGGCTTGAAATTATTTTGTTAGATGGTTATGTTCTTCATGACCGAAATGTATGATTAAAATATATTGTTTGATTGTTCATAAATTTGGAAAACATACTTATCGTGGCAACCATCTGACAAACTTCAACTAAATATCAGCGATTGTGTTTATTCATTTCTCTAAATGGATTCTAATTGCAAACATTTACATGCATTCTACAACGATGCGCGGACAATCAGGCATTATTCTTATGCTAGATACTCTAAACATTCTAAGAAAAAAAAAACAACATCGAAACATTCACGACAACAATAATGGTAATCTATGAAGTGAGGAAAAAAGTAACAGTGAATCCGAACGGAAACAAAACAAAAAGAGGAAAGGAATCGTAAAAGAAAGAAGTGATAAACTTGTAAACTAAAAGAAAAAAAAAGAAAAATAAATAGAAATTCGCGGTACTTTCTGTTTGTCAATCTGGATGCCAACGGTTTTGGCAAATTGGCTTACTCGCTGCAGTAGGTCATCCGCGTTCGACAGGAGCTGGTTCTTTTCGCTCACCGTACGCTCCAGGTCGGTGATCTTGGTGCCCTGCGTTTGCACCTGCTCGGTTAGGACTTTGACCTGCAGGGCCAGGGCTTCCTTGTCCGTTTGCAGCCGACGCAATCGCTCGTCCGTGTCCTGACGCTGCGGGAAATGGGGGCGAAAAAAGAGAGAATTAGTTTCATGGAGACATGGAGGGAATGAGGTTATGAAAGATCGATCGCTAAATTGACGGTTCTTCGCTTCGGTTCCAACCTGACAGTCTTTGCCCCACATGGCCCGGCTGTGTTCGCAGGAGCAACATGGTTGGGGTGGAGGTTGGTAGTACGGTCGGTTGCAGCATCCCCTGGAGCAGGATAGATCCTGGGTGCTGCTCAGCGCTCCGTTGCTGCCATACCGATACAGTTCGGCCTGCTGTCGCCGGTGGTAGTCGATCAACCGTAGCTCCTCTCGGCTGTGGTGGTGGTTGTTCCAATTCCAATAGTAGTGTGGATCCCAATGGGATACGGGGGGCGGTGGTGGAGGTTCCCATATCCCTGGACTCTGTCGGTGGCCATTGTTGTTGTTGTGGTGACTGCTTCCACTGCTGTTGTAGTTGTTGTAGTTGCCCGAGTCGTGTTGATGTTCTTGAAAATTCCAAAACTGATCATTCGATCCTTTGCCACATGTAGATCGCTTACTCGAGGGTTTACCTTTGGAGTTCAAGCTAAGATTGCTTGAGTGGGAGTCATGATGTTGGAGTTCGGACGACGAAGATTTGTCCTTGAGTGAGTGAGTACTTCGGCTTTTGGAGTCTCGTTCATGACGACTTGCTCCGAGGTGACGTCTTCGGTCAAGACTTCCCGTCAATGGACGAGGAGGTTTACCGCATCCAAGAGCTCCCGATGGACTCAATATA
The DNA here is from genome assembly GCF_035046485.1 of Aedes albopictus. Lineage (NCBI taxonomy): Eukaryota > Metazoa > Arthropoda > Insecta > Diptera > Culicidae > Aedes > Aedes albopictus. Next base: position 381,856,084 of record NC_085138.1, read on the forward strand.
GGACTTAGAGGACTCCGGGGCAGGTTTGGATCGGCAATTTGGGTATGACTACGGGTTGATCGGCCTCCAACGGTGGTATGAGAAGTGGATCTACGGTCAGAATCGATCGTAGCTTTTGGAGCTTCTCCACGGTTGTTGACCCAGGTGAAGTCCTCATCACGGCATGTAGATTCATCTAAGAGAAGGAAAAAAAGTCGTTCAAGTTTTCAAAACTTAAAAAAGCGATGAAATCGCAGCCACTAGATCAAGTGAGAGCAGTTTGTTGATACCGATTTCAGATCTATCCAATTTAAAGCGATTAAAAATCTAAATTGCTCCCACAGCATGATAACATCTACCGCACGCCAAACAATCCCGTCACTAGCGTAAATACCCGCGATCCAAAACCCATTGTGTGCCATGGCATCGTAAAACTCCGAGCCACGCGAGCGGTTTTATCATAAATTAACTAATTTCATTCCATTGAGCCCTTTCTTCCGTATCGTGGTCGCCGCCGCCGCCGTTACTCGCCTTTGATGAGACTGCATCAAGTTGAGTTATTTATCGTAGGCCAATATCGAACAGCGGTCGGTAGCCCTTTCTTTTACCACCCACCATCCGGCATCACCCGACATCAACGTCGACGTCGTCTATCTAATTGGTCAGCGTCGGCTAGAGCCCCGGACCCGTGTCCGTCACCCCATTTCACCATGCGGTCCAATTATAAAACTATGTGCCGCGCTGCAACAGGTTTTGTTGAATGGTTTGTTCATCTGGACTGAACCTGGTGCTAGACAACAACGGTGCAGCGCGTTCGGTCATCAACATTGTCGACATTGCATTGTTTGACGTTGATGGGAAAATATTTGCCCGCGTGGTTTGCGGAATTTAATAGAGATTTAAAGTTAATTCGGTGGATTGGAATGCCACGCGGAATTAGCTCACAGCTTTGAAAGTCAAATTCCATGATCTGACATAAGCTTCCAAAGCAGAGTCTAAAACCGGAACAAAAGTGTAATCATATCAGTAGAATGTTGAATAGTTTAGCCCTACCATCTTAGAACTCTCCAGCATAGTAATGCTCCAAAATACATGATAAAAAGCCATTTTATACACTTATTTATGAAATAAAACAGGTATAAGATTCGAGCCATGTCGTCGATGAATGGCTATCATTCACTTCTGTTGGCGGCGTCTGTTGATATCTTGGTGACTAGAAGTGTTTGTTAAGCCAAGCGGAAACAGTGACATATAATTGTTACCTACTCTCGTGTGTTGTTTGTATCAAGGCAAAACACTCACGTGGAAGTGATTGGTACAATTGGAACGGATGTGCAAGCGAACCATAACTAATAAAACGATATTTCAGAAGGCACAAATAGAAATTTCTCTCGGAAACCAGTGTAGTCCATAATAACCCGCTTCGCATATTTAGTTTTGTTGACCAAATTGGTGGAATGTTAGTGAAGTTCATCACTCGGCGTAATAAACATCACTTTCAAGCACTACACACTACACAGTTTGAACACATCAAGAGTTGTGTCCTAGAATATGTATTTTGAAATTTTGAAGATGCTTTGCTTGAGTCTGCATCATTGGTGATCTTCAAGATTTCGTTAAATTTCAAGTGTTGCTAAATGTTAGATGATTATTTCCCAATTAAAGGGGAACGTGCCTCTGAAACCGGCCTTCTAATACCCTTGTCGGAAAACTCAATACCAATAATTGGCATTGGCAAACTAAGTGTTTACTAAAACATGCTACCATTTGACGCCCACTACTGACTGCTCGTCAGTAGCATCATCCAACTGCGACAAAGCTCCAATCAGTTAGACTGATAACAACCGCCTGCCCGCCCTCCGCTTAACAAGCCATCCTTTTCCCTTGCACTGCCTTCCATCTCTGATCTCCATCCCACCCACCAGCTAGTCAGCCAATGAGTTATTTAATTAACAACTTGTGACGATGTGGCCACCCATTCGGCCTGACTAGTTCCGAATTGAACGAATGGAGGTCGCATTGCGGCTCTGATTCCTGCCAGCCTGATTGATACGGAATTATGTCCCATCACATCGTCGGAGTTGGGCTAAACGAAATACTACTTCGCTTGCGCTTGGTAGGTTTCCAATGCCCTATGCCATGTTGACCATTAACGACTGTATAACGACTCTGCACACTACAGATCTTCAAAGGGTTAGAAGTTTGGTGACCCACTTACGGATATTTATCAAATACGGATAAATATCAAAAAATCAAAAATCAAACTGATCCTACACCGATAAATAAGCTGACTTTATATGACAAACCCGATAATGGTGGCTCTAACTGAAATTTTAAGTCAACATACTTGTTTAAAACTGTGTCGAAAAATGGTATAACAAAATTCATGAATCAAGCACAAAATCAGCTGATATTTAGTATTTTTTTTCTATATTTTCACCAGCAAAGCATGATGCAAAAATGTACCGAAGGTATTTTAAGATAAAACATTTGTTTCATACACACAGTAAAAATTTCTTAAAATAACACCGACGAAAACAAAACTGCATAGAAATTGCTGTTCCATTTCACTGAATTGAATATTCTGGTCGACATTTTTGGACTACGGACATCTTCTATATAGCCATGTTGCATGGTGCCTGAAACTCCTCAAAACAGCCACCATCTTGAATTTTGGGCCGCATTCTTGGATTTTCGGTTGCCATCTTGAATATTCTGATCCCCGTGGGCTCCAGACATCTTCCGCATACTAAGCATACTCATATTGTATGGTTTTAGAGCCTAAAATATCCTAAAATAAACGCCATCTTGAGTTTTTGGCCATCATCTTGGACTTCTGGTCGCCATCTTGAATTCTGAGCCCAAATCGTAGATTTTCCGGTCTGCATTAAATTCATTCTGCACATTGTGAAATTGTCAACCATGGTAAAGGTTTCCAAAAAACGTCGAAATTTAATGTGAAGCATGTTGACATTTGGTTAAGTTTAATATATGACCAATTCCACCAGTACTGGTGCGGATCGTTAAAGTGGCTATAACTCCGGAACGCCTCGACCGATCCGGATCATTTTCAACAGTCAACAATACGGTCAAATTCTGGTTCAATTCATGCTAAAACCGATTAAATCGGTGGATAGGAAGTAGCTTGAAAATGAGTGACTTTTTTGTGCACAGACATACAACCATTCAGACACCTAATCAATTCGTCAAACTGAGTTGACTGGCAAACGTTACATGACCTTCCAAGTCGTCATACGAAAATTGTTTTTTTTTTGAGTGCATATATAGCCATTAGGTACACGTTGGTGTACGAGAAAGGCAAAACTTAGGATTTCTTCATGAACTCCTTCAGGGACACCTTCAGAAATTCCTTAAGGTATTCATTCAGAAATTTATCCAGGGATTTCTTAAGGAATTTCTCAATGGACTTCTCTAGGAATTTCTTCTTCGTGATGTCTTGCGAAATACTAATGAAGTCTTCCTCCAAAGATACTTATTAAGATTTTTTTAAGACTTGTTCAAAATAAAAAGCTTCAGGAATTCCTTCCAAGATTCCTAAAAAATCTGACGAATACTACTGCAATGATAAATTCCTCCAGGATTTTCTCCATGGCTTTCTTCGTGGATTTCTCTCGAGATTTCTTCAGGGTTTCCTCCAGAGATTTCACAAGATTCTCGAGAGATGTCTTTAGGGCCTCCTCCATTGATTGTTTCAATGATATGTATTGTCGAGGGTTTCCTCCGGAATTTCTTCAGCGATTCAAAGATTTCTTTAAGGAATTATCCCCCATGCATTTCTTCAAGAATTCCGCTAGACTGTTGTTTCGGTAACTGGGATTCGTATCTGGATTCTTCGCCGTTTAACCAACATGCCGACCGAAATAATATCAATCAACGAACAGTATTTTATCTTGATACAAACCACAAGTTGCACACAGAACTCATACATTGGAAAGATTTTGCTGCAAAACAAGTGCGTTCGAACCGAAATGGGTACAAAGTTACTCTATTGGAGTACCAGTACATCTGGAATTATTCGAATAATTTCTGCAGTTCGAGTATTCTTCCAAGAAATCTTTCAGAACTTCTACTAGAGATTATTCTTAAATTATTCCAGGAATTACAGTAAACACATTTTCTACGGAAAGTTTTCCAAGGTTTCCTTCAATAATACGTCCAGATATTATTGCAAAAAGCGATTACTTGAGGTTTTTTCCGAGGTTTTCTTCGGGGATTCTTCCAGGGATTCGTTCAGAAAACCTTCCATGGATTTCCTTAGAAATTCCTCCAATGATTGCTTCCGGGACTTTTCCTAGGATTCCTTCAGCGATTCTTTCAGCAACTGCTTCAGGGATTATTTAAGGATCTCCGTTAAGCATTCCTCCATGAACTGTTCCGGGGATTCCTTTACGAACTTCTTCTGCGATTGTTTCGAGAACGGGACTCCTACAGGGATTTGTTCAGGGATTTCTTCACGAATTTCTCGAGGAATTTGTCCATGAAGTCCTTCAAGAATTCCTCCAGGCTTTCATCCACGGAATAATTCCTGAAGTCCTCTATAGATACCTCCAGAAATTCCTCCAGAGATATTTTTTTATATTCTTTATTAAAGTGATTTTCCTCCGTAGGAGGGTTCATCACTCCAGAGATGTTTGCAGGTATTTTTCAAGGAATTCCTCTAGAGGCGCTCCAGGAATATCTTCAAGGATTTTTCCAGGAATTCCATCAGGGATTCTTCTAGAAATTCCTTCAGGAAGTTTTCCAGGAATTGCTTCTGGGATTCCTTTACGAATTCCTTTAAGGATTTCTTTAGGAATTGCTTGAGAGATTCCTTCAGGGATTCCTCCAGGAGTTTTTTCAAAGATTTCTCCTGGAATTCATCCAGGGACTCTTACAGGGATTTAGCTCTCCAAGAAATTTATCGGGGATTTTTCTAGGAATCCGTCCAGGAATTCCTTCCGAGATTCTACTAGAAACTTCTGCAAGGATTCTTCCAGAAACTCCTTCAGAGATTCCTCCAGGAATTTCTTCAGGGATTTCTAAAGGAATTCCTGCAGGAATTTATTCAGGCATTCCTCCTGGATATTCTTTAGAGATTCCTGCATGGATTTCTCCAGGAATCTACCCAGGAAATTCCACCAGGAATTCCTTCAGGGATTCCTTCAGATCCTTCAAAAAATTCACCAGGAATTCCATAAGGGATTACATCAGGGATTCTTCCGAAAACTCCTTCAGGAATAGCTTCAGGAATTTCTCCAGGTATTCCTTCAGGAACTCCTCCAGGCATTCCTTCAGGAATTCCTCTAAGGATTTCTTCAGGAATTTCATTAGGGATTCCTTCAGAAATTCCGCCGGGGATTCCATCAGGAATTCTTCCAGAGATTCCTTCAGGTCGTCCAGAGATTTCTCCAGGAATTTATTCAGAAATTCCTTCATGAATTCCTTCAGAAATTCCCTCAAGAATTGCTTTATAAATTCCTTCAGGGATTCCTTCAGAAATTCTTTCAGGGATTTTTAAGGAATTTCTTCAGGGATTCATTCAGAAATTCCTTCAGGAAGTCTTCCAGCGATTCCTTCAGGAATTCCTTCAAGGATTCCATCAGGAATTCCCTCATGGATTCCTCCAGGATTCCTGCAGAGATTTCTTCAGGAATTGCTTCAGGGATACCTTCAGGGATTTATCCAGGAATTCCTTCAGGAATTCCTCCAGTATTGCTTAAGGAATTCCTTCAGGGATTTCTTCGGTGATTCCTTTAAGAATTTCTTCAAGGATTCCTTCAGGAATTGCTTCCGAGATTCCATCTCTCAGATCATCTCTTGTTTATTATATTCTATTATATTATTATGTCTAATTCTGTCCTTTTTCCCCTACAAATTAAAAATACAAAAAAATATCAGACTTTTGAACAACTTTGCATGGTTTTTTATTGAAATTCATCTGACATTCTTGAATATTTTTAATTTATAGGGTATATTGGATAAAATGAGACAACATCACTGAATGTGATGGACAAGAGATGATCTGTTTAGGGTTTCTCCATTCAGTATCACGACTTTTGAATGGCTTTGCATGGTTTTTTGTTGAAATTAATTTGAAATTCTCAAATATTCCTTATTTATAGGGGATATTGGACAAAATGGGACATCATCTCTGAATGTGATGGACAAGACACAACCCGTTTGGCGTTTCTCCATGCAGTAGCATGACTTTTTAACGACTTTGCATGGTTTTTGCCTTTCTCGTAGGTACACCAAGTGTACTGGAAAGGCTATATGTTCACTCCAAAAATGACTTTTTGATAGGAGGTCCGGAGGGTCGAGTCACATATACCAATCAACTCAGCTCGACGAGTTGAGGTGATGTCTGTGTGTGTATGTGTGTGTGTATGTGTGTATGTGTGTGGACAAAAAAAATCACATCACTTTTTTGAACTAAACCTCAACCGATTTTAATGACCGACGGTTCATTCGACGCGGAATCTGGTCCCATTGTTTCCTATGAAAAATGGTTCGGATCGGTCCAGCCGTTCCGGAGTTATGGCCATTTAGGTGTTCCGGACCGGTACCTTAGAAAGAGGGCAGACATGAAAACGCTACAAACCAATCCATGCGACATATCAAACTACTGCATTTTCGATGACTTGATGAACAGTCTCAGACCATATCTGAACCGGTAGTGTCCCGGAACCGGTTCCGGGTGTCCCGCCGGAAGTGGCCAAACATAAAAGTGTTTACTTCATGTATGCGACATACCAAACCGCGGCTTTTTCGATAACCTAATGAACAGTAAGAAGGTAAACATTCTCAGACCATATCGTAACCGGTAGTGTTCCGGAACCGGTTCCAGATGTTCCACTGGACGTGGCCAAGTATAAAAGTTAACCAAACCCATGCATGCGACATATCAAATAGCGGTTTTTTTGATATCCTAATCAACGGTAAGCAGGAAACTATTCTCAGAACATATCTGAACCGGTAGTGATCCGGAACCAGTTCCACGTGTCCCACCGGAAATGACCAAATAAAAAAGTGAACCAAACCCATGTATACTACACATCAAATCGCGGATGTTTAGGTATCTTGATTTGGCAAAAATGTTTCCGGCCATATTTGGGACAACCGGTAGTCACAACCGATTACGGGAACCACATCGGACGTGGTCAAATGTAAAGGAGAGCCAAATCGATAAATGCGACACATTAAATGACTTTTTTTAGTAAACTGATAAATGGTTAACAAGAAAAACAATCATAGGCCATACTTTGGAAAATCAATAGTGTGCCGAAACCGGTTGCAGGTGTCCCGTCGGAAGTGGTCTAATGTAGAACGGAACCGAACCGTCAATTCGCGACTTGGAAAACTGATTAACAATTTGCATGAAACTATCTAAGACCACATCAGGGACAATCGGTAAGTGGTAAAATGTGAACCGAGTGTGCCTTGGAAAGTGGTAAAATCTGAAATTGAACCCAAACCCATGCGTGTGGTACCATAAAACCACGCCAATTCGACAATGATTGCTGTCAAATTACCTGGGTAAACTTTTAATTCGATAAACTAACTCTTTTTTAGTTTTTGTTTAGATTGTAGGATTTGTTTTTGAACACAAATCTTACTACGAAAGTAAATAAATTCAATGCAAGCGATAAATATGTGTAAGAGAACAAAATTAAAAAAAAAAAATAAACCCACATACAAACAGACGTCTCACTATACTCACTACCTATCGTTCTTGGTTTCAACGGTCAATAAAAAGTAGCCTGATATTATTCAGCTCTGCTTATACGTTGAACATAAAGTCGGACTATGTGCCATCAATAAGTTTTAAGTCAATTCAATGATGACTTTGATAAAATGCTTGCTTTTCTTTTAAAATATCAGGATTCAGGAACACTTTGACTTACGTCGACGGAAATATTGTGCGAACATATTCGACGAGAAAGGCACTATCACCATTAGGTGGATTAATTTGGTTTTTTTTTTGTTCAAATTCATCCGAAATTCTCAAATATTCTCATTTTATAGGGGATATTTGACAAAATGAGACACTTATTGTGATTAAAAGTGAAAAAAAAAGTACTAAATCAAGTTGTCTAACATTGTTACATGTTTTTTGAAATATACAGGTTTCCTCCCAACGTTTTTGGATTTATGTTTGATATATTCAAATATTTCTGACAAATTTAGGGAAAAATGGCCAAAATGAGACACTTGGCGATGTTTTTCAGGAAAGGGTTTGGTACCATTCGATTCCCCGGAGTTTTTTTGCTTTGGAATGGGTATCTGTCGTTTGCTTAGCGGCCGGAAGTGAACTACGTCCGTTTTTTTTTTGCTCGAATTTGTACGACTGCTGGCTGGAGTAAGTAATGCTGCAGTATAGAACCCGACAGAATGAGGAACGATATAACCAGAAGCGGAAATAGCAAACTCGTCTGTTTGTGCCCTTCCCACGAAACACGGAAGCTTTGTGCTGTGATCCGAAATAAGCAGGGATAAGGACAAACGGATGTGAGATGATCAATGGAGGCAATCAGCACTTCAATGAGCACCTGAATGGCGTGAAGAACATAGGCTTAAGAGATCATGGCAAACGGCTACGGAGGAAACGGCTACGCCAATACAGCAGAGGACGGAATGGGCTCGTGGAAAGTTATCAATTCGGCTTCATCGACGGCCGATCGAAAACGGACCAGATCTTCACAGTACGGCAAATACTCCAGAAATGCTTTGACTACTAGGTCCCAACGTATCGCTCGTTCATCAACTTCAAGGTGGCATTCAACAGTATCGATCGCATACAGCTGTGGAAAATAATGGTCAAAGTAACGATGGACGATGTGTAAAATTGCGTAAGGGTTTCGGTTTCATCAATTGATGTGGTTTGCGGACCACATGGATATTATCGCCTGAACACTTGGAACAGTTGTAGAGCTATACATCCCCCTGCAACGTGAAGTAGTAAATATCAGACTGGTAGTTGATGCTAGTAGACGAAACTGAACACGACAGGATTCGTCTAGGAAGTACGGCTTTAATAGACGGGATACATTTGAGACACAGTGGAGGAATTGGGTTTTTAAATTTTGAAAAATGTATTGATATTTTGATTTTATACGGAAGTGCACCTTTTTCTGATCCACTATGATTTTTTCAGATTTTCAGAACTTTATTTTGATACCTAAAATCAATTTCAAAGAGATTTTTTGAAATCACCTTTTGACAGCTAAGCAACTGCTTAACAGCTGCGCCCAGTACAAAATACGAGGAGAGGTGATTCGACAAATCGCTCCCATACAAACTTCAAATTGATTTTTAAATAGGTTCCCGGGCACCAAAATTGATGAAAATTTGGATTTTGGCTCAGTTTGACATGCAGATTTAGTGGAGCGGACCTGGTGTGGTGGTTAGAACACTTGACTATTACGCCGAGGACCTGGGATCGAATCCCACTCCCGACAAACTCGCAAAATGTGAGTTCTTCCTTCGGAAGGGAAGTAAAGCGTGGGTCCCGAGATGAACTAGCCTAGGGCTAAAAATCTCGTTAATACAGATAAAAAAAAAAAAAAAACCTGCAGATTTAGAATATGGAATTGTCTCAACACCGCTAAAAAGCCAATTCGTACACATAGCATCCTTTGTTTGTGGCGGAGAAGGATAAATCATGAGCACGCTGCACTCTACGACGAACCCAACATCCAGAAGGCAGTCTAAGCCGGAAAGATATGTGGACAGGGTATTGTAAGAAGGCCGGACACCAACCCTGCAAATTCGGTATCAGCTACTGATCGGTTTTACACAGGAAGGCGTCGTGTGCAGAGAGCGTGATGGGCGGACCAGCTGGAGCGTGATCTGGCGAGCATTGAGCGTTATGGAGAATGGAGAGCGGCAGCCACAAACTGAGTATTGTGGCGTACTATTGTTGTTTTTGTGTTATTTTGCTTATAAGGCAATCCATGAAACAGATGCGATCAGCTGATTTTCCTTGTTTACCATGTATTTTTGACATTCGTCGATCGGGGTGACAGTTGAATACAAAGGAATTTGTTAAGCACCGAGAACACTCGACGAAAATTTGGTAAGCTGCACATACACTGTGTTTACAATTTTAGCTGTCACCCCCATCGCGATATGTCCTCATGGATTGCCTTATAGCGTTTCCCGCTAAGCATCCTAACTTATTTTCTTGTTATTGGTTGATGTTGTTCTATCTCTTCGTGATAGTACCAAGCTTTTATTATTCAGGTATCAACGTTTGATGGGCTTTGTAACTCAGATAGATATTTAGCATTTAAAGATCGTTTCCTTTCGAATTATTTGAAGGAATACATAGTTTGCATTATTCACAACATACTCAGCAACGACCACACCCTCTCTATGTCTTTACCCTGAGTAAATCACTGTAAAGCACAATGAATCACAACGTAAAACCCGTTCCCAAATGCAAATGACCTGTCAAAGACCAATCCCATCCAATGCAGTCAACTGAACGACAACAACATTAGCAACAACAGCAACGACGACGTTCTCTTCGTATATTGCATTGCATACAAATGCATTGCCATGCTTCAACGGCTTGATCTAGGTCGCTGACGACGACGTCGTTGCCGTTGCATGTTCGTCACGAAATTCACCTGCTCTCCGTCTGCGGCACTTCCTCCGCCGTCGCCGGCGCAGCAGACGTTCCGGTGACGCAGACACCGATCGCAAGATCGGCGACTTGTCTCTGTAGTAGGACGATCGTTCCTCGTCTTCTTCGCCGTCGTCGATGTAGAGAATGCCCTCATCAACTGAGGCGCTGCTTGCGTTCCAAGAGTTCTTGTGTAGCGTGGAGTTGGAAGAGCTGCCGCCTGCGGTGCTACTGTTGCTATCGATGGGACGTAGATCTTCCCGGGAGGCTGCTGCGGGTTCATCGTCGAATTCTTCCATGCGAGAATAGAGGAACTCCTGGGAGGGCGTTCTGGGTGGATGATCGCGATCGGGACTGTTGGTTCTTGCAGGGGGAACTGGTGGCAGGGGTAGATCCGAGAAGAACTCCGAATCGCTGCTGTCGCTCTGGCTGCGCTCCCGGATGGTGCTCAACCGGTGGAAGTCGGCGCTGCGGGAAGCCCCCGGCCACTGCAGGTGATGATGCGGATCTTCGTCGGCTTCCATTAGGAGAGTGGCTTGTTGCGCAGCGAGCTAATTAATTTGGCTGCTTGGGTGTCTACGGTGTTGCACCACACAAAAAAATATCAGAACAAACAAATCACAAGCACAGCTCGGTGATCACGTAAAAATCAACTAACACAAGACACACGTTTCTTCGTCTGTTGATGGTTTATTTATATTCACAGACAACATTTCTATGCTTGCGCGTGACTAACGGAGGCGACAAAGTCGTGAAGCTATGCACTGCGTAAACGCCAACTGTGAAAACACAACGCAAACAAACGAACTTTATATCACTTTCTGCGCGATTAAGTCCTGAACCCGGGGAACGTCACCACTAGAATCAGGTCCGAATCGCTTTAGCCAACAAGTAGAACACGAAGTTCTACCGCGCGGGATGATCTGGCTATTTGGCTGGCGGCCCCGTGTGTCTGGCCCCAAAGATGAACGCACAGTTATAAATATTTTTCGCAACACGCGCGTCTCGCGGCGATCTCCGTCAGTCAAAAAAAAAACTTGAAATAATGGGGCGCCTGACGTCGGATTGTGCGCGAGATCTTCCTCTATCTAGATATACACAAATCAACGCGCGTTGTGTTGTCGTGTCCCATCTGACTGACTTGTATCCGAGACTGACTACCAAACTGACTGACGATTGAGCGAATGTGACTTCGCTTCAAACGATTACGACGACGTCGCCGCGCCGGGTCGGGACTCTCTCACATCGCTCACCACCGAGGTGTTTTCCCTTGTTAGTTGACGGTATGCCTAACAGCAGCGCAGCGGTGCGCGATTCGTGTGGACATGTGTTGTATCGAGATGGTCGGCGGTGATGTGCTGGTGATGCATATTGGATTGATTGGGGGACAACAAACTGCAATCGCGAGGTCAGAGATGGGTTCAAAGTTACCTTTGGAGCCAGTAGGTTGAGAGCGGCGATGATAAGCGGCATGCATGGACGGCAAAGGTGGAATGGTCGTCGATCATGAATGAGCTGTGCATTCGAAGAATTGAGCGGTGACTAAATGTGATTTTTTGGTCTGTTAGACGAGAGCAAATAAGAGCCAATACGACTGGTGAGACTGTGTTTGATTGCGAATTGCGATGATAAACGCTATAGCACATACAAACTTGTTGATATTCTGAGCAGTAAAGCAATTGATATTGAAGTCTGGTTGGTGTGTAAACATCTACACATTGCTCAGAAATGTACATTAGATTATTTTTAACACCACGGGTGGTTATTTTTGGTATCATATGAATGCGGCAACTGATATTTTTTATTGTACACAATTTGTTTACAATTAATGCTACGTTCACAAGGGGCTGTTCATAAACCACGTAGACCAAAATTTGGTCATCTCAGACCCCCCTCCCCCTCGTAGACTTTTGTCCATACAAAAATTTTGAAATTTGTATGAAGCGTAGACTATGGCCAGACCCCCCCTCCCCACAAAAAGTCAACGTGGTTTATGAACAGCCCCAATGCCCTCTATACTAAAAAAGTAATACATAGCGAGATGATATCCTATATCAAAAAAGGTGTTAACACTACGCTGAACGTAATTTTTTCAGAAAATTTTCTGTAAAATTCTGGTGAGAACCATGGTATTGTAAACCGGGGTAAATTGATCTCCGGCTCGAAATTGATCAAACTTTTTTTTCGTTATATAAACATTACCTTCAATAGTTTCCTAACAAACATCATTTAGTATTTGATGTCAACAGCATGATAATTTAAAGGGCATTATTTAAAGAAGTTATGATTGTCAGAAGGCCGGCACCACAGGCACGTTATCCATATTTAGGTCATTTGTGCCAATTTCAACCCGGTTTACGGTAATTATTGTTTAATTGGGATGTTTGTGATATTCTAGGAGACTTTTGGTGTAAATATTAAAGCATTCGTATATAATCTTCATTCCCGTTTGGATTTTAACCGGAGTTTTTTTTTTGATATTCCTTCAGAATTCGGGAATATCATCAATAGTTTCATCTTGGGTTTTTTCGTGATTCTTCATGGAATGCCTTCTGGGAATCCTCTAATCGTTTTTACGGTATATCTACATGAGTTGCTTTTGAAATTCTTTCAGGGGGTCTTTCTGGAAGCTCCCCAAGAATTCCCAAGGGTTCCCCGGAACACTTCTAGAATCACCTTGGGAAGCTCCCGGGGAGTTGCTTCAGAAGTTACCAGACATTTTTTCCCTTAATTCCTTGGAATTTCTAATGCAGTTGCCAGGCCATTTCTCCAAGATTTACCAGAGAATCTCTCAAGGAGTCTCCGGGAAATCCTCCTGAAATCTCCAGGGAAATCTTCCGGGAGTTTTCTGGGAATCCCCCCCACGACTTCTCCGTAAGTAAAAAGGAAATTCCTTCAGAGTCTCCCCAAGCATTCCTACTACATTTGTGCAAAAATATCTCCAAGATTTCATAGAAATTAATACATAAATCCACTGCAAATCCCCTCTAAGATTTCCACGAAATTTACTCCAGGAGTTCACCAAGAAGTCCTTTAGAAATAATACAAGATTCTGTCAAGGATTTCTCAGGGTTTTTTTCCTGGATTTTCCCAAAAATGCCTAATAGAGTTCATCGGAAAATTTCCACGAGTTCCAAAAAAATCTCCATTAGTTCTTTTGGAATTCCAGAGGTTCACTGGAAATTCCTCCAGGAATTCTTTGAGAATTCCTCCAGGACTTCCCCTGCAATTTCTTTAGAATTTATCCAGGAATCCCTCCAGGAGTTTCCTGGGAATTCCTTCAGGAGTTTTTCGGGAATTCCTCCAGAAGTTTTCGCGGTATTGCTCCAGGAGTTCCTCAGATATATACCTTAAGAAGTTCTTCGGGAATTCCTCTGTGAGTTTTTGGAAAATTCTCAAGCAGTTCCTCAAGATTTTCGCAAAGAGTACCCCGGATATTTCTTCAAGAGTTGCTTGAGAATTCCTTCGGGACCCGGAAAACGTCAACCAAATCTCAGCTGAACATTATCTGTAAATGGCATTCTAGTGCAGGGATTGAGAGTGTATGAGGTTGGTGTCAGGTACCTGGAGCTTGTCTCATTGAGATGTTTCATTGAGACTCGCAAAGCTAATGTGATGTGCACCAACATCGCGAGTCTCAAGCTCAGGGAATTTTCATGTGCTCACAGCCAACTTTTCTCAATCTCGTATTGAGATTTGTACGTACAGATACTCTGTTCGGGAGGATCTCAGGAAATTCGGAAAATTCTTCCAGTAGTTTCTCATGCATTCCTCCAGGAGTTTCCCAAGAATTCTCTCAGGAGATTCTCAGAAATTTCTACAAAAAAAACTCGAGAAATTCTCCTGGAGTTTCTAAAGAATTGCTTTAGGATTTCTATGAGATTTCCTCTAGCAGATCCACAGGAATTCCTCCAGAAAGTGGAGCGGATCTGGTGTGATAGTTAAAGCCCGTGACTGTCACGCCGATGACCTGGGATCGAATCCCACTCCCGACATACTTACAAAATGTGAGTTCTTCCTTCGGAAGAGAAGTAAAGCGTGAGTCCCGAGATAAACTAGCCTAGGGCTAAAAATCTCGTTAATACAGATAAAACCCCAAATTAATCCACCTAGAGGTGATAGTGCCTTTCTCGACGTATATGTTCTCACGATCTTTCCGTCGACGTAAGTCAAAGTGTTCCTGAATCCTGATATTTTTAAGAAAAGCAAGCATTTTATCAAAGCCATCATTGAATTGACTTAAAACTTATTGATGGCACATACTCCAACGTTGTGTTCAGCGTAAAAGCAGAGCTGAATAATATCAGATTTCTCAGTTGACTGCTTGAGTACCTTCACTAACATTGGAAGCTGATCAATATCAAGACGATACTAACAAGCTAAGATATAACTTTTTACACATTCACAGATCACTTTGCGGTCTTCGATAAAGTTTTTTTTTGCACATTCTAGGTTATATTTTATTGACCGTTAAAAATAAGAACGTAGTGAGTATAGTGAGACGTCTGTTTGTATGTGGGTTTAATATGTCAAGATTTTGTTCTCTTACACATATTTATCGCTTGCATTGATTTCATTTACTTTCGTAGTTCCGCCGAAGCATCAAACGCTGGTTGTGAAACCCTACCAGTAGTCTCTAATGTGGTATGAGCCTGTTTTCTAGTTAACCGTTCCTCAGGTTATTAAAAAAGCCGTCATGTGATGTGTCGTATGGTACATTTGGTTACTTTCCGGAACAGGTTCCGGAGCACCACCGGGTCTCCCAAATATAGTCTGAGGCAATATCATTGCTAACGTACATCAAGTTACCTAAAAAAACCACGATTTGATTTATCTTATGCATGGGTACAAATCACTTTTACATTTGACCACTTCCAGTGGGACACCCAGAACTAGTTTCGGGACACTACCGGTTGTCTAAAATATGGTCTGAAGCTATGTTCTTACGAATCGATCATCGTGTTATCAAAAAAGGGTCTCCAGTTGGCCTAGTGGTTAAGGCTATGAATCGCCAATCCGGAAACGGTGGGTTTGATTCCCGTTCCGGTCGGGAACATTTTCTCGACTTCCTGAGCATAGTGTATCATTGAACTTGCCTCACAATATACAAATTCATGCAATGGCGGGCAAAGAAAACCCTTCAATTATTAACTGTGGAAGTGCTCTGAAGAACACTTAGTAGAAGAGAGGCAGGCCAAGTTCCAATGCGAACGTCGAGCTATAAAGAAGAAGAAGAAGTTATTAAAAAAGCTGCTATTTGATGTACTGTCAAACCCCGCGTATTCATCACTCTTTAATAAGACACTTTTTAACTTGTACCCCGCTCATTCGAAATTTGTTGAATTAAAAAAATGATCAAATGTCTCAGTGTAATACACTGTAAATACGAATGATACGATATTGTGATGTTACTTACACGACACCCGCAGCGGCTCCTCGTGCAGCTGCTACTTCCGAAAGTTCTAATTTGGTGCTTTCCGACACCTGATCCGTTTGGTGATCAACCGCAGTGAACCTCGGAAGCCAACAATCGTAAAATGTACAAGCTATCAATTCGTACCACCACAATATCTGTAAGATTTGTGCTCAAAAACAAATCATACAATCTAAACAAAAACTAAAATAGAGTTAGTTTATCGAATTGAAAGTTTACACAGGTAATTTGACAGCAATCATTGTCAAATAAGCGTGGTTTTATGGTACGACACGCATGGATTTGATTAAATTTCACATTTACAACTTTCGGTTCACATTTTACCACTTACCGATTGTCCCTGATGTGGTCTTAGACTAGTTTCATGCAAATTATTAATCAGTTCTCCTAAAAAGTCGCAAATTGATGTAATGCATGTATGGGTTTGGTTCATTCGTGCATTTCGCCAGTTCCGGCGAGGCACTCGAATCTGGTTCCGGAACACTACTGACCTGAGACCATTTTCTTGCTGACCGTTCTTCGCGTTATCGAAGAAACCGTTATTTAGCGTGCTGCGTGTATGCGTTTGTTTTTTTTTTTCTACATTTGACCACTTCCGTCAGGGCACCTGGAACCGGTTTCGGCACACTATTGGTTTTCCAAAGTATGGTCTATGATTTTTTTTGTTAACCGTTCATCAGCTTACCTAAAAAGTCATTAAATGTGTCGAATTTATGGGTTTGGTTCTCCTTTACATTTGACCACTTCCGATGGGGCAACCGTAATCGGTTGCGGAACACTACCGGTTGTCCCCAATATGGCCGGAAACTTTTTTTTATTAAATCAAGATGCCTTAAAATCCGCGATTTGATGTGTCGCTTGCATGGGTTTGGTTCCCTTTTATATTTGGCCATTTCCGGCGGGACACCCGGAACCGGTTCTGGATCACAACCGATTCAGATATGTTCTGAAAATATTTTCCTGCTTACTGTTCATCAGGATATCAAAAAAGCCACGATTTGATATGTCCCTTGCATGGGTTTTATTAACTTTTATACTATGCCACCTCCGGCGGAACATCTGGAACCGGTTCCGATATGGTCTGAGAATGCTTTCCTGCTAACTGTTCATCAGGTTATCGAAAAAGCTGTGGTCTGATATGTCACATGCATGAATTTATTTCAATTTTATATTTGGCCACTTCCGACAGGACACCCGGAACCGGTTCCAGGACACAACCGGTTCAGATATGGTCTGAGAATATTATCCTGCTTACTGTTCATCAGGATATCAAAAAAGACACTATTTGATATGTCGCATGCATGGGTTTGGTTAACTTTAATACTTGGCCACTTCCGGCGGGACATTTGCAACCGGTTCCGGAACACTACCGGTTCCGATATTGTCTGAGAATGTTTTCCTGCTTACTGTTCACCACGTTATCGAAAAAGCCGCGGTTTGATATGTCGCATGCATGGGTTTAGTTTACTTTTATGTTTGGTCACTTCCGGCGGGACACCCGGAACCGGTTCCGGGACACTAGCGGTTCAGATATGGTCTGAGACTATTTTTCTGCTTACCATTCATCAAGTTATCGAAAATGCCGTAGTTTGATGTGCCGCATGGATGGGTTTGTAGCGTTTTCATATCTGGCCCCTTCCTGGGGTACCGGCCCGGAACACCTAAATGGCCGTAACTCCGGAACGGCTGGACCGATCTAAACCATTTTCAATAGGAAACAATGGGACCAGATTCCGCGTCGAATGAACCGTCGGTCAATAAAATCGGTTGAGGTTTACTGCCAAAAAGTGATGTGAATTTTTTTGTACACACATACACACACACATCACACACACACACACACATACACACAAACAGACATCACCTCAATTCGTCGAGCTGAGTCGATTGGTATATAAGACTTGACCCCTCCGGAGGCTCTATCAAATTTTCGTTTTTGGAGTGAACATATAGCCTTTCGGTACACCTTGGTGTACGAGAAAGGCAAAAACATCCTCCAGAAGGCTTTTGGGTTCCTTGGCTCCGGGAAGTTTACTAATAGTTCCTCTGGAATTACACCAGGTGTCGAGAATTCCTACAGGAATTCCTTGCAAATTTGTCAAAGATTTTCGCAAGAATCATTCCGGGAATTTCTTCAAGAGTTCTATGAGATTTTCTACAGGAGTTTCTCTGATTTTTCAGGAGTTCCTCGTGAGTTTTTGAAAGAGTACCTTAGAAAGAGTAACTTAGAAACTCCTGGAAGCATTAAAGAGGAGCTCTTGGATTAATTCCAATGGTAATTCTGGAAGTGTTCTCGAAGTACTCCTAAGGAAAACCTCGAAAAACTACTGGAAGAAGTTCAGAGTAACTCTTGGGAAATATCTTGAGGAATTCCCAAGTGAATTCCCGAGAAACTCATGAAGAATTACTCGAGGTATTTTTGAAGGGGACCTTCTAGAGGAATTTCCGAGAAACTCTTGCAGCTTTTCCGAGGAACTCCTAGAGGAAAACTTAAGGAACTCGTGGAGAATTTCCAAGGAACTTTTGGGGAAGAATTCCCGTGGATTTTTTTTAATTTTTATTTTAGTGTATGATCGAGGAACCCCTGGAGGAATTTCCAAGAAACTTCTGGAGGAATCCCCAAAAACTCGTGGAGGAATTCCTTCTAAAAAAATTCCACCCACAAATTTTCGAGAATTTCTGCTCGAGTCCAAAAAGAATTTTGGCAGGAGTTCTTTAAGATTCCCTCCAGCAGTTCCACAGGAATTCCTCCGGAAGGTTCTCGGGCACTTCTCCTTCAAGATTTCTCCGGGGATTCCTCGGGATTTTTTCAATGAGTTCCGCAAGAATCCTTCTAGGAGTTACTTTGGAGCTTGTTCAAGTGTTCCTCGGAAATTCCTACAGAAGTTCCTCTGATTTCTGCAAAATTTCTGCAAGAGTTCCTCAGAAACTGCTGAAAAAATCCTGACAAACCCTTGGTGAATTCCCGAGAAACTCCTGGAGGAATTCCCGAGGAACTCCTGCAGATATTCCCGGGGAACTACTGGAGGAATTCCTGGTTAACTCCTGGAAAATTCCTGGTGAACTCCTGAAGGAAAATCCGGCGCACTTCTGCAGGAATTCTTGGATGAATTCTTAGGGAACTCCTGGAGGAATTCACAGGGAAATCCAGGAAGAATTGCCAAGGAATTCCTGGAGGAATTCCCGGGAATTGCTGGAGGAATTCCTGGGGAGTTCCTGGAGGCATTCCTGGGGAGTTCCTGGAGGAATTCCTGGGGAAATCCTGAAGGGATTCCTGGAGAATTCCTGGAGGAATTCCTGGGGAATTCCTGAAGGAATTCCTGGGAAATTCCTGGAAGAATTCCTGGGGAATTCCTGCAGGAATTCCTGGGGAATTCCTGGAGGAATGTCTGCAGGAATGTCTGGAGAAGTTCCTGGGAAATTTCTGGAGAAAAATCCTGTCGAAAAATTCTTGGGGAATTTCTAGAGTAATTCCTGAAGAATTTCTGGAAAAATTCCTGAGGAATTTTCGGAGAAATTCCTGGGAAATTCAGGAGAAATTCCTGGGTAATTTCCAGAGAAATTCCTGAAGAATTTCTAGAGAAATTCCTGGAGAATTTCAAGAGAAGTTCCTGGAGAATTTCTGGCGAACTCCTGAAGAAATTCCTGGAGAATTCATGGAGGAATCCTGGAGGAATTCCCGGAAAATTCTTAGCGAATTTCTGTAGGAATTCCTGGGGAAATTCCTGGGAATTTCTGAAGAAATTCCTGGGGAATTCCTGGAGAAATTCCTGGGGAATTCCTGCAGGAATTCCTGGGGAAATCCTGGAGGAATTCCTGGGGAAATCCTGGAGGAATTCCTGGGGAAATCCTGGAGGAATTCCTGGGGAAGTCCTGGAGGAATTCCTGGGGAATTCCTGGAGGAATTCCTGGGGAATTTCTGGTGGAATTCTTGGGGAATTCCTGGAGGAATGTCTGGAGGAATGTCTGGAGAAATTCCTGGGGAATTTCTGGCAAAAAAATCCTGTCGAAAAATTCCTGGGGACTTTCTAGAGTAATTCCTGAAGAATTTCTAGAGAAATTCCTGGGGAATTTCAAGAGAAATTCCTGGGGAATTTCTAGAGAAATTACTGGGGAATTTCTAGAGAAATTCCTAGGGAATTTCTAGAGGAATTCCTCTGAAATTTCTGGAAAAATTCCTGAGCAATTTCTGGAGAAAATCCTGAGGAATTTCTGGAGAAAATCCTGAGGAATTTCTGGAGAAATTTCTGGAGAAATTCCTGGCGAATTTCTGGAGAAATTCCTGAGGAATTTCTGGAGAAATTCCTGAGGAATTTCTGGAGAAATTCCTGAGAAATTGCTGGAGAAATTCCTGGGAAATTTCTGGAGGAATTCTTGGGAAATTTGTGAAGAAATTCCTGGGAAATTTCTGAAGAAATTCCTGGGAAACTTTTGAAGAAATTCCTGGAGAATTTCTGAGGAAATTCCTGAGAAATTTCTGGAGAAATTCCTGGGAAATTTCTGGAGAAATTCTGGGGAATTTCTGGAGAAATTACTGGGAAATTTAAAGAGAAATTACTGGGGAATTTCTGGAGAAATTCCTGGGGAATTCTGGAGAAATTTCTGAGGAATTTCTGAAGAAATTCCTGGGGGATTTCTGAAGAAATTCCTGGGGAGTTTCTGGAGAAAATCCTGAGGAATTTCTGGAGAAATTTCTGGAGAAATTCCTGGAGAAATTTCTGGAGAAATTCCTGGCAAATTTCTGGAGAAATTCCTGAGGAATTTCTGGAGAAATTCCTGAGAAATTGCTGGAGAAATTCCTGGGAAATTTCTGGAGGAATTCTTGGGAAATTTGTGAAGAAATTCCTGGGAAATTTCTGAAGAAATTCCTGGGAAATTTCTGAAGAAATTCCTGGGGAATTTCTGGAGAAATTCCTGGGAATTTCTGGAGAAATTCCTGGGGAATTTCTGGAGAAATTCCTGGGGAATTTCTGGAGAAATTCCTGGGGAATTTCTGGAGAAATTCCTGGGGAATTTCTGGAGAAATTCCTGGGGAATTTCTGGAGAAACTCCTAGAGAATTTCTGGTGAATATCCTGGGGAATTTCTGAAGAAATTCCTGGGGAATTTCTGGAGAAATTCCTGGGGAATTTCTGGAGAAATTCCTGGGAAATTTCTGGAAAAATTACTGGGGAATTTCAAGAGAAATTACTGGGGAATTTCTGGAGAAATAACTGGGGAATTTCTGGAGAAGTTCCTGAGGAATTTCTGGAGAAATTCCTGGGGAATTCTGTAGAAATTCCTGGGGAATTTCTGGAAAAATTCTTGGGAAATTTCTGGAGAAATTCCTGGAGAATTTCTGAAGAAATTCCTGGGGAATTTCTGAAGAAATTCCTGGGGGATTTCTGAAGAAATTCCTGGGGAATTTCTGGAGAAATTCCTGGGGAATATCTGGAGAAATTCCTGGGGAATATCTGGAGAAATTCCTGGGGAATTTCTGAAGAAATTCCTGGGGAATTCTGGAGAAATTCCTGGGGAATTTCTGGAGAAATTCCTGGGGAATTTCTGGAGAAATTCCTGGGGAATTCCTGGAGATATTCCTGGGGAATTTCTGGAGGAATTTCTGGCGAATTCCAGCTGAAATTCCTTGGGAATTTCTGGAGAAATTCCTGGGGAAGTTCTGGAGAAATTTCTGAAGTAATTCATGAGGAATTTCTGAAGAAATTCTTGGAGAATTTGTGGAGAAATTCCTAAGTAATTTCTGGAAAAATTCCTGGGGAATTCCTGGAGATATTTCTGGGGAATTTCTGGAGTAACTTCCGGGGAATTTCTGGAGTAATTACTAGGGAATTTCTGGAGCAATTCCTGGGGAATTTCTGCAGCAATTCCTGGGGAATTTCTGGAGAAATTCCTGGCAAATTTCTGAAAAAAAATATTGGGGAATTTATGGAAAATTCCTTGAGGAAATCCTGGGGAATTCTTAGAGGAAATCCTGAGTAATTCGAGGAGGAGTTCCTTGCGAATTTCTGGAGGAATTCCAGGGGAATTTATGGAGGAACTAGTGGGCAATTCCTGGAGGAGTTCGAAGGGAATTCTTAGAGGAATTCGTGGGAAACTCCTTGAAGAATTCGTGGGGAATTTCAGGACGAACTTCTGGGGTCTTCCTGGATGAGTTCTAGGGGAACTCCTAGATGAATTGACGGAGAACTCCTGAGGGGATTTCCGAGAAATTCCTGGAGAAATCCTAAAGGAACTCCTGTAGAAATTCCCGGAGAACTTCTGAAGGATCATACATACATAACATACATACATTTATTTGCTCAACAACACATTCAAGATAAGACATTATCAACAATTGATACGCCACAATACTTGGTTTTTGGTTCCGCTCTCCATCCTCGGTCACGCCCAATGCTCGTCAACTCACGCTCAACCATGTCCGCTTATTTTGCTCTCTGCGCTGCACACCTTCTTGTGCAAACCGGATCAGCCGCGAACACCAAATTTGTAGAATTGTTGTCCGGCATTCCTGCAACAAGCCCTGCCCACCGTATCCTTCCGGCTTTTGCCTCCTACTGGATGCTGGGTTTGCCCGTAGAGTGCAGTGAGCTCGTGGTGCATCCTTCTCCGCCACACACCGTTCTCCTGCACACCGCTGAAGTTCTTCCTTAGCACGAATTGCTAGAGAACTACGAGTGCTTGCAGGTCCTCCTCAAGCATGATCCATGTCTCGTACCCGTAGCTGACCACCGGTCTTATTAACGTCTTGCTTCGGAATGTAGGCTTTGCAGTCTTTTGGGGGAATCGAAAACACTAGTTTATGATTTTTCCCGACGTTTCGATCCGTATGGGACCTTTTTCAAAGGTTCTAAAATATAATTATTCAACCCATACGGACCGAAACGTCGAAAAAAATCATAAACTAGTGTTTTCGATTCCCTCAAAAGACTGCAAAGACAACATTCCGAGGCAAAATCATCCCAGTCGTATCTCAACCAAGTAATAACGTCTTGTACATGGTACGTTTGGTGCAAATTATGTGCAAATCGTACCCCGGCTGTTAAACCCGTCTCGTCGCATTACACTTTCCAAAGCGATATTGAAGAGTAGGTATGAGAGTTAGTCACCTTTGCGCAGTTCTTGGCGAGACTCGAATGAACTGGATAGTTGGAATGCTTGCCTTGTTTAGAGCTGCTTCTCCTTATGAACAGACCCAGAGGTTTTGCAGAAGCTTCCTTCCCTATCAGCCTACGACCATAGTTTCTATCAGATCTTCTTTGAGGTTACTCGCAGTTTTCAGTCGGTATCACGGGCATATGAGTTGCTGAGCAGAGGTTATCGATCGCAATGGGATCTAAATTACGCAACACCCAGTCCTTACCGTGCGGTTAAGGGATGAACTCTAAGAACAGCTGTATAGAACCCGCCTGGCCTTGAATATGTCTGCTATCCCATCTTTCAAATTTCAATATGATAACTATTCGCTGAAATTTTGCCTGCAATATCTCACGACGACACAAGTGGATTAAGGTTATTGACTCGCGACGAGCATGTAGTTTTCGCGCTGCTTTCCCATTTCCCTCGCTTGGCCACAACCTAATCCAACCGTGACGTCAATTATCTGGCATGTTTTCCTGTTTTCATCAACTGCCGCCATCATTTGACTCTCGACCGGCAATAGTCAGATTTATTTTTAACCCCCACATACAAATCGCCTCCCCAAAAGCGAAAGACCACTTGGGAAAACCTTCCTCTTGCCTAATAAATCTGACCTTTCTTTTCTAATTAACATATTTTACCATCACCGTTGCCGTGTGTTGGTGTGCTGGTTGTTTTTGCCGGCCATTTTCGAGAGCCTGCCCCCGGAAAAGAAGGGACCGTGTTTTGTTCGAGCTCGACTCTCTTTGAATGCACACCGTAAATCCCGTGGAACCATAATTTCCACTTATATTTTGCTCTCTGTTTCGACGGCGGCGACTGTGCCACTCCTCTAGTAGAACTGTTGCAAATTAAAATTTCACAGAATTCGGAGAGCGCGGTCACAACAGCAGCCATACAAATCGTAGGTTGCTTCCAACAACCATCATCAGTCAAAAACTTTTGCCTTCGAGGAAAATCCAGGTCAACCAACAACGCAACGCCGCCGTGAATGGGGTTTGGGAAAATTCGAGTGGTTCCCCGAGGAAGAGTCGCCAGCGGCTGGAGGGTATCATTTTTCAGAATCAACAGAGCTTTCCGTTCTCGATGACAACACTCAAAGTGGGATGGAAGTGGATGGAAGATGGTCAAATATTGAGGTGTTCAATTGAACAGGATGATTATTCAATGTTAGGTGCTCTTCGTGCACTTTCACAGTTAACAACTGAGTTGTTAACATTTGGCACCAATTGTTCATGTTAGTGCACCAATGAAAGACAAAAAAACTTGAATTCCGAGAGATTCCTGACTCTACCTGGAATCGAACCTCAACATGGTGTTGCTGAATACCAGTGCGTTAACCAACAGAGATATGACCATCTTTTCTGAATTCCACACCGCTGTGCAACATCGCTGTCAAGCAAAGCATTGATTCCGAACAGCAAGACGACATCATAAATTTCCTTAGCTAAAAAGTGGTAGTTTCGGAAAATTTAAGGTGATTAATTTATAGCTTCAAGACTCAACACTCGGAGAGAACCAAGTTTGCAGTTGACAAGACGCGCCCGTCATCACCATCTGCGATGTTCCGTTTGCTTAGCGGTATTTCCATGGATCTTGTCATCCTTTGGCTAAGACTGTCTCCTGACGACGACGGCGACATCACGGGAGGTGCCGTGTATTGTGTTCATAAATCTTGCTTGACCCCGTTCGTTGCTGGATGCGTTGTTGCGATGCGGCTAAGGGTGCTAAGCTGTTGACGACGGCCAACCTCGGATTAACGACTCTCCTCCGGAAGACCGCCGCCAGTGAGAACGAGAAAGAAACAAAGAAGGGTTCTGCATTTTTCCTCCGTTCCTTCCGAATATCTGTTTTATGCTTCATGAATTTTAATGCCCGTTACGATTATGGAATGTAAACAGTGGCACCATAACTCAAAGCGGCTATGGTTTTGATGGTTTTCTTTTGTTGATGAAATTTCTGTGGATGCATTGCAGGCGTCCCGAACAGATTTGCTTCAGAAATGCTGTTAGCTGCTACAAATGATCCCTCATCAACATTGTTGATTCCATCAACCGGTTGGCGGATTTCCTCAGAAGCGACATAATGACCCAGATGAGAAAGTTGCCCTTGGACCAACATAACTGATGAGGAGAACTACTGCACCTGCCAGAGTAATTTGTTCTCTGTGGGAAAGGTTCACTTTTTCGGAATGAAGTCATCGTCGAATATCAACCACCACAACCACCCGCTAACAATCGCGGATAACCCAAATTTCGTTGCGTTGTTGGAGCAAAACATGCGGCGCAAAAAAAAAATCGTCTGGTGGTGCGCCTAGCCAAGAATAGACCCACAGACTCTAATGCGTTTGAAATCCATTATCGCCATCTTCGTCACGTGTTCGTCATCATTCATGAAGATTAGCTGTTTTGACAGATTACATCGACTGTTTTCTTCGCTTCGAACGAGGTACATAGTTCAGAGTTGTTGCTGTTATTTCGACATACTAACACCCACTTTTCACT
Organism: Aedes albopictus; assembly: GCF_035046485.1. Lineage (NCBI taxonomy): Eukaryota > Metazoa > Arthropoda > Insecta > Diptera > Culicidae > Aedes > Aedes albopictus. Next base: position 381,881,764 of record NC_085138.1, read on the forward strand.
GTTGGAAGATGGTGGCTTGTAGTGAGGATCAACTAAGGAATGTGATCGGCTTCTGGCCATCTGTTGAACTTTTTAGAACCCTTTAGAGCCGGAGGGGTTATAGAAGACCCCAACATAGAAATGGCTGTGTAAATTCACACATTAAAAAAACAGAATACTATCTTTGGCAAAATTGTTGCAAAATAAGTCCTCTATTGAGGAAAAATAGAAATATTTGTATTTAAGACATTGCTGACAACGTAGTACATCCTGAACACCTTAAAGTTTGGAGAAATGAAATAATTGACATACTAGTTATTTGGATATGAGTTACGTTCATATGTATTCATTTAACCTTCGTTAAGAATATAAAATGGTATTTTATATTCTGGGATGTTCTAGGTATTCCCAACTCTTCTGTAGTAAAGTGCTCCAAAACAGCATGAAAAATTGTATATGTTTTCGCCATAAATAATAGCACTACATAATTTACTCGGATCTGTGAAGGTCTTAAAATCTACATAATCCACCATGTCATTTATAGACACTATAGAAATACTCCAGGTCAGCCAAACTACCTTTGAGTTCAGAACTTAAAGTCAACACTCGTAACAGTAGCCATATCTATTATACTGAGTAATGTCGCATAACCAACCGCAGTTACTGGACCAATCTGAAGTCTATTTGATGTTATTATGAACTTTTGGGACATTCAGGGTCGTCCAAACTGTCCTATAATGATGTCCTTCAGATCTACAAGAATTACTTTATGTGTTTTCGCCATAAATGATAGGATTATATAATCTGAAGGTCTTGAAATCTCAAATACCATTTAGAGACACTATACTTCAGAACTTCAGATCTACACTCGTAACAGCAGCCATATCTGATATACTAATTAACGATGCATAATCAATCGCGGTTACTGGACCAACTTGAAGTCTACTATATATTATTATGAACCTTTGGGACACTAAGGGTTCTCCCAACTGTCCTTAAGTTTAGCTCTTGATAGTAACAGTAGTTATTTTCACAATGAACTTTAACATTACATATCCAACTGTAACATGTAATTTCCCTGGCCTTTCATGAGTTATTCCAAGATTGTTTTGAGATGTTCCAGATTAACCAAACTACTTCGGAGGCAATACGTTCATGTTCAGGTCTACTTCGTGAGCTAATAGCTATTGCCAGTACTTTAAGTTGTGTTACATCCACTGTATTTACCAAAGTTGTTCGAGAAACAATAAGCGTTGGTATGTATTTTTGGGATAATATGGACCATCCTTCCTGTTATAGAGCTTAGTTGATAAAAACAACCACTGTAACATGAGGTAATAGATAATCACGTTACACAACCAAATAGGACCCATGAACTTTTAACTCTTAAGGCGAAACTGGATCCATTTCCTCACTTTTTGGTTTTTGATTTTTTATAAAATAACGAAGCAATATTTTCAAAATCGGTTTTCGTGCACATGTAGAGTATGGATCAAGGTATCTCCTGATTTTTTTTCAGTTTGAAAATGTTTTTCGTTTTTGCAGAAACCATTTTTAAACAAAATTTTACAAAAAAAAAGGGTTTCTGCAAAAACGAAAAACTTTTTCAACCTCAAAAAAATTCAGGAGATACTGTAGCAGTCAGGAAATTTGTATATAGTTTGTGTTTATTCTAACGTGAAGTTTGTAAATATCGTCTTAAAGTATGTTAGGAACAAGATTGTAAATAACCAAGTTGAATTCGATAGTGCACTTGTAAATTTGAAATAAATCCCTTAGCATAGGCAATCGCAGGTTGCGAACATTTTGCTGAATCTCTCCTGAGGAGGGCTCACGATTATCTTCGAAAGGTTGGAAAGGGACAGCGGCACGACCATCGTATCGAGTTATCCTTCGTGACTTGCGATCACGAAAGTGTACGATGAGTTTTCGGGAAATGACGAATTTCCGGTTCGTCCGAGAATTCACTGTCTTAATCTGAGGAGATACAGACTCGATCATTCCGTTCGTGACTACCCAGCAAATTAGAAGTGTGCGCGTTTGTAGTCTGTTCGTTTAGTGCATGTTAATTGATTAAATTTCGTTCTCTAGGGTATGGAAAGTGTGCGTATAGTAGAATTTGTGTGCGAAAAAGTTGAAAGTTAGAAGAAAAGGTAATTGTGCTCTGAATGTTTTATATTGTGCTCGTGCTAAATGTTCGTTTTGCCAGAAGGCTATTCACTTCGCAGCAATCCTACTCGCACCCAAACGCGTGGACTTCCCCTCAACGAACGGAAAGCTTCCCGGCCAATCGTCAACCTGCCGGAAGTCGGTCGATACGTCACCTAATCGACCGAGTGAGGCTCAGCAGGGGACCTTTACGATCCGTAAGTCAGTTCACCATCCATCAACCTGACCAAGACCGCCATTACGTGGGCTGCGAAACGCGCGATACACCATTCATCGATAGCGGCCATTGGTGATCGCCGTTCAACACGCCCGTCTCGGACGGGGCACTGACCTGGGCCACAGGTCAACGACATCGGTCAAGTAAGCCAGCGAAGTCGGTGAGTCCAACCAATACCTTTTTTTTTGTGGAGTGGGGCGTCCGTTGAGGGCGCCTCGGAGTGTTTTTTGCCAGTCACAAGACTGAAGACGATGTGCCGCTAAGGCCTCGTAGCGTCGTGCGTGCGTGACGAATTGCCGCCGCCCAGATCCGGTTGTCACACCAGGAGCGCACCCAGGTAACCAATAAGCAGTTAAAATTGCATTAATTCGGCACTATATGCGCCTTTACGGCAGGTCATTAAATGCCAATTTGCCCCATATGCGCCATAAGTGCTACTTAAATGCAGGTTTTGGCCCAATATACGACTGATTTAATGCTTAAATTTCCTACCCCCAGATTGTCAAAAATAAAAACAAAAAATTTCCCCTGCCCATTTTACGGCCTTTCTTTCTCTTCTATTTTTATCTTCACTCTCCTGTGCATCTTTTGAGGCTTGGGGGCACGTTTTGAAATTCTGTTCTTGTTTTTTTTTTGCTGATTTCGGTGAAATTGGGATTTGATCCCTCGATCCTCGGGTTGACGATGGTGCTGAACCTCGCTACGATGTAAGCTATAGATGATTAGATAATGTGCGTTGGTTTTTTGATCAATTTAAAGCTTGAATATTACACCGGCAGTAGCTTCGTCAGATATGCTATGTGCCCAGCATGTGCTGATAATTTAATTAATCGAGCATTGGAAAGTAGCCAAAACCATGGAATTTATTTGCCAAAGCATGTTTTTTTTTGTTGCTACTCTATAAATGACAGGACAAGCGAATGATAATGGCATCTACAGCCGGGGCACGTAAATTAAAAAGTGGAAATGTGTTGTGGGTTCAGCATCACTCCTCCCACTTAGCAGTTTTATGGCGCTAATGTAGCAGTTATGCTGCTTGTTGACCAAAACATACCGTGCATCTGAAATGCTACATAACTGCTGTCAGATTTTAAGTTGCATTTCAATTGCTAATATAGGGCAGTTTAGCCGTCGAACTGCTATCATACGGCAGTAAGCAGGTCAAATGCAGATATAAAACAGAAATACGGCTTATTCAAATGCTTATTGGTTACCTGGGCAGACTAGCCCGCAGATGCGCCGCCAAAGGTCGTGACGTCACAGAACACATGAGCTCATGAGCACGTTGTAGATAGATAGAATCTAGGGAGAGAAATCGCACACACGATAGAGAGTAGCTAGAGAGAACGAACACCCATACACGAAGACCCAAATAAATACTAGCATGTAAGAATGTAAGAATGTGATATCACTAGCGAAATATAGTTTGTATTCGTAAACCGTAATGTAGCGTCTAACTCCAATAAATGTTAGTATGAAGTGTTACCGTAATATCCCTAGTGTTTGATTAATTGCCATGTATTGCTCGTCACTACGCGTTTCGTTGTCGTTCCCGTCCTCCCACGGAGTTTGATTGATGGGGTTCTCAGTCCGTTTCCTCTTTGCTGTTGCGTATCGCGGCGAGTGTCTTGTCTGCCAGTGATGAGAATTGGTGAGCAACCGCGAATGTTGTCTCACTTTGAGCATGCGTGATTCTCTCACCGGATTCTCTGAGTGCCTTCGCGATTAATGGTCATGATGCGATAATAGGGTGAACCCGTTCGGTCGTTTGGTTCGTAAGCCAGCTGGAACGATCCGTAAAATTCCTTTCGGAAATATTAAATAGACTCGCCCTCAGGAGAGTCTCATCCGGGCAAATTAAAATTGGGCATGTGGTCTCCCTTGTGGAGTGGCGCTTAAGCCACGTGTTTTAAGACGGATCGCCCGGGCTGGCTACAATACCTTGATCCATACTCTACATGTGCACGAAAACTGATTTTTAAAATATTGCTTCGTTATTTTATAAAAAATCAAAAACCAAAAAAATGAGGAAATGCTTCCAGTTTCACCTTAAGGGTCACTTCGTGATAAACTTGTTATAATTTAGGTTATTATTTCTTTCATGGAGTACACAACTCTATATCTACATTTGCAATTCCAGCCTGTTACACTAAATAATGATACATAATGAACTATATTCACGTATATTCTTCAAAGACTAGTAGGCATTGTTCTGTACCTTTGAAACATTTAAGGTTGTTCAAACTATTATTAAACTCATTTTTTGAAATTTGCTTTCGTTGTTGTCATTATTCGTGCTATAAAAAGCTACGTTATCTAGTCTAACCCACCCAGATCCATGAACTCCTGCGAAACTCAGAGCAATTCCAAACTACCTTTGAGATATTTCAGGATTACTTAACTTCCCCACAACTACGAAATTCCAGCTTAGGTGAAGATATGACGAAGCCACATCTCGAGCGCAAATCTGAAGGCAAATGTGGGACGCGGCTGAGGATAGGGATTGCAGCCACGAACCATGTGTTGTGGTGAAGAATTGTTGATTCAGTTTTGTTATAATTGTTATTAACGCCAAATAATTGAAATAGGTACTGTCATTATGGTTGGTAATGTTGTGTAACTCAAAACAGCAAAAAAGATACTATTTCGGTTGTAGTCTCCATGTTGCATGTGTACGATTCTGAATATCCGCAAGCTATTTCATAGTCTCTGATTGTACTCTGTGAGCTCCAGTAAGTATAATAGATTATACAATATAACTCTATTTAGCCAAATCAGGATCTTCAATTACTGTAGATGCTTAACCTTCGAGCAGTCGCGTCTTTGAATACCTGCAGCGACGCCGCGCTCACGCTGTGTATCTCAAGCGTGCATTTTTCATGGTGCGTGTACTCAGTACAAGACGCGACCGCTCCTGGGATAATAACTTTGATGACCTCAAGTAATCTAATGATGTCCATTGAACGTTCAGAAGATTTACTGGACACGGGAGATTATATCGTAGCTTTGAATAATGAAAGAAGTTACAGTTACACGCGTAGACCTTAGGATGTAAACTCATTGACAGTTTGGATGACCTAGGATACCCCAACTGTTTTGATACTCTCATGTAGAATGAAAGAAGTTACTGTTACACCCGTAGACTTTAGGATCTTAACTCAATAGCAGTTTGGATGGCCTAGGATATCCCGACTGATCTGATACTGTCTATGGAACTTTCAAGAGACTTCCTGGACATGAAAGAATCGTAGCTTTGTATAATGAAAGAAGTTACTGTTACATCCATAGACATTAGGATCTAAACTCAAGAACAGTTTGGATGACCAAGAAGGATATCCCGACTGATCTGATACTGTCTATTGAACTGTCAGTAGACTTACTGTGCACGATATATAACAGATCGTAGCTATGTACAATGAAAAAAGTTCGTACCATGTGTTTGTACGACCAAATGAAGCGTAGTTGCTCGGTTCGAGTGTATAAAGTGTTTAGTTCAATTGTGTGTTTTCTGTCGTGACCGATACCCTAACGGACTTGCTGGACGCTCTATGCACGAGTATGAGTTTCTTCAGGAATTTCTCCAAGAGATCCTTTACATCGAGAATTATACCAAAGACTCATAATGGAATTCCTTTTACGCCCCTTTGAGCAATTCCTTCATGAATTCTTCCAAGTATTCTTCTGGGAATTCATGCAAGAATTTGTGATATATACTCCTACCAAAATGGCATGGTAAAGGCTGGGTATGTTGCGCAATTCAGATCTCATTGCCCAGCAACTCCTACCCCTACCTCCGCGTGGTACTGGCTGAAAATTACGAGCAACCTTAGGGAAGATCGGTTAACCAACCCCGGTGGAAAATTTGGTCGTTCGGCGACAAGGAAGAGGGGGGGGGGGGGGTTTGCTTCTGCGAACCTGAGAATCTGTTCTCCAGGAGGAGCGGCTCACTAAAACGTCGGATCCCCATGTTAGGGGCGGCTGATAAAAGTCCGTGAAAACCAGCCGTAAAAAAACATTGTAACGGAAAATCAGCAACAGAACAATACAAACCGAGACCAACGGCAACGAACCCAGCGAACAAAAAGAACTTGCAATTGGATACTCGGTACGTGGAATTGCCAATCTCTCTACTTCACGGCGATCTACTGAAGGACCACGGGTTCGGCATCGTATCGCTGCAGGAGATGTGTTGGACAGGATCCATGGTGAGAAAGTTTACAGAGAACCATGCCATAATCCTGAGCTGCGGCAACACACGCGAGCTAGGAACAGCATTCATCGTGATGGATGATATGCAGAAGCGCGTGATCGGTTGGTGACCGATCAACGAAACAATATGCAGGTTGAGGATCAAGGGCCGATTGTTCAACATCAGCATAATATACGTGCACAGCCCACACTCCGGAAGCACTGATGATGACAAGGACGCTTTTTACGCGCAGCTCGAACGCGAGTACGACCGCTGTCCAAAACACGACGTCAAGATCAAGAGCTCTAAACGCTCAGGTAGGCCAGGAGGAGGAGTTCAGACCGACGATTGGGAAGTTCAGCGCCCACCAGCAGACGAACGAAAATGACCTACGACTCATCGATTTCGCTGCCTCCAAAAATATGGCCATTTTCCACCACAGCCTCCCTTATTGCTTCACCTGGAGATCACCACAGCAGACGGAATCGCAAATCAATCGTTCTGATTAACGGACGGCACCTCTCCGATATTATCGACGTCAGGACCTATCGTGTCGCCAACATCGACTCTGACCGCTACCTAGTAATAATCAAACTGCGTCTAAAACTCTCCGTCGTCAACAATGTGCGGTACCGGCGACCGCCACGGTATAACTATGAGCAACAGCCGCATGGCACCTCAGGACTCGTGCAGAATCTCGAGGCCACGTTGCCAGACGAGGCCGAGCTCGATGAGGCCTCTCTAGAGGACTGCTGGAGCACAGTGAAAGCAGCCATCAACGACGCAGCCGAGAGTACCATCGCGTGCATGGAACGGAATCGATGGAACGAATGGTTCGATGAAGAGTGCCAGAACGGATTTGGAAGAGAAGATCGCAGCGCGGGCGGTAATGCTGCAGCAAGGAACCCGACAGAACCTGAAACGTTACAAACAGTAGCGGAAACAACAGACCCGCCTCTTTCGGAAGAAAAAGCGCAGCCTGGATGAAGCGGAGTGCGAAGAAATAGAACTGCTGTGCCGTTCCCAAGAAACACGGAAGTTCTAGCAGAAGCTCAACGCATCCCGCTACGGCATCGTGCCGCGAGCCGAAATATGCAGATATAAGGACGGACGGACTTGAGGTGAGCGAAAGGTGGAAGCAGCACCTGAATGGCTTGGAGAACGTAGGCGTGGAAGACTACGGCAACGGAGAAAACGAAGACGCCAGTGTCGCGGAGGACGGAAATGAACCAACTCACACACTGAGGGAAGTTAAGGATGCCATTCATCATCCCAAAACCAACAAAGCAGCTGGTAGGTGGTATCGCAGCTGAATTCATCAAGATGGGCCCAGAAAACTTGACCACCTATCAAGATGGTCAGGATCCGGAGGAGTGGAAGAAAGGGGTAATTTGCCCCACACAAGAAAGGCGATCACTTAGAATGTGAGAACTTCAGTGTGATCACCATTTTGAATGCTACATACAAAGTGCTATCCCAAATTATCTTCCGTCGTCTGTCACCTAAAATGAATGAGTTCGTGAGAAGTTATCAAGCCAGCTTCATTGACGACCAGTTGACAACGGACCAGATCTTCACCGTTCAGCAAGTACTCCAGAAATGCCGTGGACACCAGGTACGTATCACCCAAACCCGTACACCGGGGGGTGGTGGAGGTTTGTGGGGGGTTTGGGGTTGAACTAGGCGCCCCTCCGCCTTTTGCCGAAATTGGGAAAAAACTCCTCCCTTAGCGCCACTTCTGTGCACGGGCCTGGTATCACCTGTTCATAAACTTCAAAGCGGCATACGACAGTTTTGACCACACAGAGCTATGGAAAATCATGGACGAAAACAGCTTTCCTGTAAAGCTGACTAGACTGATTAAAGCAACGATGAACGGTGGGCAAAGCTGACGGACTCTCATACCTATTCTTGACTCTTCAACATCGCTCTGTCATGCGACGAGCTGGGCTCAACTACTGGGTTACGATCTTCATGAAATCCGATCAATTTGTCCATTTAGCGGATGACATGGATATTATTGCTAGAATATTTGGAACGTTAGCAGAACTGTACACCCGCTTGAAAAGTGTAGCAACACTAGTCGGACTGGTAGTGAATTCGGCTAAAACAAAGCACGTGCTGGAAGGTGGAACTGAATGAGACAGGGCAAGCCTTGGAAGCAGTGTTACGATACACGGGGATGCCTTCGAGGCAATGGATGATTTTATCTACATCGTATGCTTACTGACGGTTGACAACAATGTAAGTTGTGAAATACGAAGGCGCATCAATGGCGGAAGTCATGCCCACTTTGGGCTCCAGAAGTAACCATGGTTCAAGAAGATTCATGTTACAACAATCCCTTGATTGGAATTCGTTACTGATCCTGATGGTTCAAGAAGGCGTGTAGCGCAGGAAGCACAATGAGTTGACTATACGCTTATCAGGGTGGTAATTTTTCATCCAAAGATCCTGGCAAAACGCCGTCCTGCGTAAGCGACACACATAGGTGGTAGCCTATACATACAATATCCGGAGCCCCATTCATGCCGACGATGCTCAGTGTCAACCAAATGGACACACTTGTGAATGTCATTTCCATCCAAACCCAAACAGCATAAGCGGCTTTACTGGAAACGATTACAACCTGATTCCCATCGAATCTTTTTTTTTGTCAACACACGCCTCATGACGTTGATCCGATAGGCTTATTTGAATCGAATGTTGCTTAGCAGTTTTGGTGATAACAAGAGAATGACACTTAGTCGCCAAACCATTTGCTCAACGTTTTCGATATAGCAGGTGGGTGCTTAGCTCACTTTGTTTGGAAGACGAACGTCTTCCAATCAAAATCGAAATCTATTGATTTTCATGAAACTGCCACCCCGTGCGCTGGATGCTGGACCGTCGCTGCTGCTGTTAATCCAACATTCGCTACCCGGGGGTGACATGTTTAACGACTTCGTGCAGAGCATCAGGAGGAAACAATTTGCATAAAATTAGACTTAGGCAAGCTATTAGAGCTCATGATTCTCTCCCCGGGGCGCTCTTTGTCCGTACTCTATGTGGGCTCAAAGTTGGCACTAAACTGCAAACCACACCCTTAAACGAAAGTACACAGCGAATGAGTAACTTGCGAAAAGACAAAGGATTTTTCACTCAGATTTGCTTACGACTGGATCAGCACAAAAAATGTGCTGATCCGGTATTACACAAATTTGCGTAAAATTTCACACAAGTTTGCATGAAATCTTTTGTCTTTTCGATCGCTGCGTGAAAGTTACTCCTTGCTCTGTGTACATCGATCTTTCCGTGCAGGAGGTTGTCCCTCTCAGTCGGTGTGGTGGTGGTGGAGTACGGACGGACTTATTGACTGTGCACCCCAAGATGATGGCAATTAAGTGCCCAGATTAGGTGAAACAACCTTTTCCCAAATAGGATTAGCTGCGGCTAAGCTGTTGGAAATCAGCGTCGCCACGTCACAACAAATCACATCGCTGCGGCGCGGTTTGAGATGTGAACTCGAATGGTGGAAAATTCTAAACTTCATGCTAGGTCTTGGGAATAAGAAGGGTATTACTGAAGGGATGAATAAACACCAAAATGGTCCAGCTGAATTTTATGGAATAAAAAGTATGGTGATCGTTAGAACGATACTATTTTAACTTATCTCCCAGATCGGGACACAAATGCAAACTCACCGATGACGGTGAATATAATTTATTGCCCCGCCGCTAGAAACTGTGACATATTTCCGCGATGTCAAGCCAGTTTGCGGCACGCCGAATTCATGAAACAGTTGAATGCACTCAGCGGAGCTCAAGTACCTCCCTAACTGATGGTTCGTGGCACTAAGTAGCTAGAGAGCTGTCCGCGTGTCAGTGCAGTGTAACCAGGCACACACCAGACGTATGAATAAATCTACATTTCAATCTCCGCATGGCGGCGGCGACGATGCTTGTGCAGTGCACTTTTGGCCCTACTGCTGTGACCAAGAGAAATTCGAGTAGAGGAGAGTATGCGTCGTTTTAATTACACCCCGAGTTACATCCCAAGCCGGCAATGGATGCCGACGCTCGGGAATTTTATTTCCTCTTTTATTTTTCGAGTGTAACTCGAGCCCTCTTCAAGCCATCATGTGCGCCGCACCATACGGTTGGATTTCAGCTGAACCGCTTGAACGGGGCTTGTCCGTCCATCATGGACACCGGTGGCGATGGATGGCCCTTTTGTTCGGTGGATGTAACTTTCTGCTTCATTAAATTATTCATCGAAAAGAAAGAAAATTGACAATTGCTTGCATTGTTCTGCTTGTCTTTGACCGAGTTGAGTACTTCCGCGAAACTTGGCCTGGGCATAAGACGGCTGGCGTGCGTCCAATTAGTGTTCGTTGACCGAAACATTTCTCGGGTCAGCCTGATTCAGGGATGGACTTAATATTTTTGGAGTTTCTTTTTTGTTGAACGTCCATTATAGATCAAACACACCATCTGACAGAAATCAGAAAAATCGTAGTTAGTTTGCAAGATTTTGGCATAAATCTGTAAAGTCCAACAGAAAACACAGAAGCATTTGAGAGAGAGTATCAACGAAACAAAATGCTCACCAAGAGAACAATGCAACCATTGGCTTCCCCTCGTCCCCTTTATTGGTCCTAATTGACATGATGAAAATTCAATTATCGAGATCCTCCATCCCCCCAGCGCCGAAACAACCCCTCTAACAAAGTCTTCCACTCCGCACAAATAGCAACGACGGCATCGGAATACTATGACCCATAAAGGACATTTTCGTGTTGGTTGATACCATTCCAGCAGCTCCAGGTTGGCCATTGTTCGCCCGTTGTTGTTATCGTTCGCTCGTTACAAGCAACATTTAATGCCAACCCATCTCATGGACCATTCTTGCCGTCGTCGTCGTTGTCGTCGTCGTCATGAGAGGAAAGAGAAGGCTCGACCCCACCACCACTACTGACTGCTTATCTATTTTCACACCTTTCTCAAGTCTCAACCTAGCTCAAAATGGGGAAATGCCAACGGAATGGTTTAGATTGGAGAGAGAGATCGGGTCGGATATTGGGAAAATCTCGGGAAAGTCCCGGTGTTTACGGGTCTCACTGTTGGGTAATTCCGGTCATTGTTCAAAGGGGGGGAAGTGGTGCAAAATGGGTATTCATCAAGGAATTCCTTCAGGGTTGTTACCGTAGGTTCATTTAGGAGATTACATAGAAAATCCTCCAAAACTTGCTCCAAAACTTCGTTCAGTAGTCCCAGATATATCAGGAATTCTACTAAATATTTCTGTGGGAAGTATTTCTGGAGGAATATCGGAACGAATTTCTGGAGAAACTCGTCCAGAAAAGTTTTCGAAAAAATTGCTGGAATTTCCATATCTTGAGAAATTATACAAGAAATTCTTCGTAGAATTTCTAGTGAGGTATCTCCAGGAGTTCTTTCATAGATTGATTAAAAAATTGCCAGTGCATCCCACGGTGTCTTCAGAGAATGGCAGAATTTTGGCTAATTAGTATAAATGGAAAAATTGAAAAAAAAATCCATCGGGGAAATTTTGATTTAGCTGAGTTTTTGGCCATTTTCCATACTAAAATTCAATAAATGGAAAGTATTCCAGAGGTTGCACCAAAAATCTCTGTAGGAAATTCTTGAGGAATCTTCACAGGAATTCTTTAAGAAACATCTGGAGGAACTTGAAGTTTCTGGAGGAATATCGGAACGAATTTCTGGAGAAACTTCCTAAGGCAATCTCTTGAGGGATTTCTTTAGGGATAACTAAAAGCTTTCCTGAGAGCACATTGGGAGTAACACATGGAAAAACTCTTGAAGCAATTTTTAGATAAAACTCCGGAGGTATTGCAAGAGCAATAGAGGTGGGGTTTCTAGAAAAAGCTCTGGATATGTTTCTAAATGAATTTCTGGAAGAATTCCTAATTGTACTTATCTCAGAAAGAGCTCCTGTAGGACTTCATGATGGAATCACTAGAGGAGTTCATGGAAGAACTCCTGGATGCATTTCTGGAGGAATCTCGGAAAATCTGTGCAGGAATTCCTGGAGCATGATTACACTATTGCGCGTTATCGATATTTTTGGAAGCTTTTCCCTAATCTAGACTGTAGTTCTTTAGATTTTTTTTTAGTAATTCCTTCAGAAATTCTTGCTGAAATTCCTCCAGAAGTTCATTCAGATATTCTTCCATATTTTTCAGGTATTTTTTAAAACTCCTCTACTTATTATTACTTGGCATTTCTCGAGAAATTCTTCAAGAGATTCTTCTAAAGAAGTTTTCTTCAAAAAGTTCCTCCAGATATTTCTCCAAAGACTGCATCATTAATTTATGTTAGGATTTTTTCAGACCTTTCTCCAAAAATTCTTACAGACGTTATTCCTTGGTCTTTTTCAGGAATGTTTTCGAAAAACAATTCTCGGAATACTTGGCGAGGGTTCTGCAGGTATTCCAGGTATTCCTTTAGAGATTACTCCAAAAACCGTGTTTCTTCAAAAAATTTCTCAGTGATTCCTTAAAGAATCCCTCCAGAAAAGTTTTCGAAAAAATTGCTGGAATTTCCATATCTTGAGAAATTATACAAGAAATTCCTCGTAGAATTTCTAGTGAGGTATCTCCAGGAGTTCTTTCATAGATTGCTTAAAAAATTGCCAGTGCATCCCACGGTGTCTTCAGAGAATGGCAGAATTTTGGCTAATTAGTATAAATGGAAAAATTGAAAAAAAAAAATCCATCGGGGAAATTTTGATTTAGCTGAGTTTTTGGCCATTTTCCATACTAAAACTCAATAAATACTGTTTTTGTCCAAAATATGTCCCATGCAAAATGTGTGAAAAAATTTTCGCTGATGAAATGTTTTCTAGTCTTTCGATTATGAATATAAAGCCCAAATACTAATCATTTTTGAAGAAAAATACGAGGTACATGAAAGTTCGATAATAATGGAGATTTTGACACCGTGCATCCTTCAAAAACTCCTCAAGGTTCCTTTAAAAATTTTGTAAGAATATTCTTCAGAAATTCCTCCAGAAATACTTTCTTGGAAGTATCTCCAGATCAGGGAATTCCTTAATGTCTTTTTTTATTATTATTCAAGGATATCTCCCACAGATTACTTAAGCAATTGTTTTAGAAGTTTTGGTTCTGTAGCCCTTCCAGAAAATTTTCATATTTTTTCCTTGGAACCTCCACAGGCATTTTTTGGTATTCTTTAAGCATTTTTTTTTTGGAAATTCAGAAAATTTTGCCAGAATATTTAAAAAAAATTCCTCCAGGAATAGATTTTTGTGAATTATCTCCAGATTTTTTCCAGAAGTTTTTCATAGAAATCTTGTAAGATTTTTTTAGATGTATCACAGTGAATTCCTTCATGTATTCTCCCAAGTATTATTCCAGAGAATCGCCCACAGATAAGCTTAGAGATTGCATCAGGGGTTCAGTAATCCTTAGAGATTTTTCTTATTAATTTCTTCTAGGAATCTCCACAGGTATCTTCTGGTGTTCTTTCAGCAGTTTTTTTTAGGAAATTCTGAAAAATTTAGCCAGAATATTTTCAAAAATTCCTCCAGGAATAGATTTTTGGAATTATCTCCAGAATTTTTCCAGAAGTTTTTCATGGAAATCTTTTAAGAATTTCTTTGGAGGTATCACAGGGAATTCCTTCATGTATTCTCCCAAGTATTATTCCAGAAAATCGCCCACAGATAAGCTTTGTGATTGCATCAGGTTTAGTTCAGTAATCCCTACAGGTTTTTTTTACTAATTTCTTTTAGGAATCTCCACAAGTATCTTCTGGTGTTCTTTCAGGGATTCCTCCAGAAAATTCTGTAGGGATTGGTTTAGAAATTCAAAATATCCTGCTGTATTTTTGTGCAATTTCTGAACTTCTGAAAAAATCTCTCGAGGAATCTTTGAAGCAATCCTAGGAGAAATTCTTGACAGAATCACAGCAGCAAATTCAAAAAGAAACTGAAGGATTTTCTTCAAAAATCGCTGAAGGTATTTCTTAAGGAATTCCTAGACAGGTCTCTTAGATAAATTTACGCGAGATTTTTATGAGGAATTTTATGAAAAAAAAAAAAATCCATGGAAGAACTTTGGAAAAAATCCTTGCTCAAATTCCAAAAAAAAACTTAAAGTCCAGAAAGAGTCTCTGGATTTTTTTTTCTGAGGAAACGCCTAAAGCAGGAATCCATGGAGGAATTATAAAATAATCTCTGGATAAAGTTTTGAGGATCTCCTGAAATTTTTGAGAATCCCAGTAAGGTTTTTTCTTGTAGAAATTCCGAGGAAAGTACCTGAAAGAGTCTCAGCAGCAATATCTGAAAAAAAAAATACTGTGGGAATATCAGGGGATTTTTTTTGGAAACGCTTTAGTAGAGTTCCTAGAAAAATCCTTCAACAGAGTACCTGAAGAATTTTCTAAAAAACATTCCGGAGAACTCTAACACATCCCTTGAAAAATTTCCAATGGAATTGTTGTAGAAATTTCAAGGAAGTATTTCTGGAAAAGTTAAATCCTTCATATAATCTTGGAGGAAATGCTGGAGGAATACCACTGGAACTCCTGAAAGAATAACTGTATGATTTTTTTTTTGCAGGAATCTCTGGAGGAGCACCTGCTAGAATTACTGAAAATAGTAATGCAAAACTCTCTGAAAGGACTCTTGGTGGATTTTCTGGTAAGTCCATGAAGTGATTGCTGAAGACCGCACTGTGGACATTTACAAAGGAATCCCTGGGGAAATTCCCAAAAAATAATCTATGGAGGAGTTTCTCTCTCTCTCTTCTTGGCGTAACGTCCTCACTGGGACAAAGCCTGCTTCTCAGCTTATTAACTGAGAGCTTCCTCTGCCAATGACCATTTTGCATGTGTATATCGTGTGGCAGGCACGAAGATACTCTATGCCCAAGGAAGTCAAGGGAATTTCCTTTACGAAAAGATCCTGGACCGACCGGGAATCGAACCCGTCACCCTCAGCATGGTCATGCTGAATACCCGTGCGTTTACCGCCTCGGCTATATGGGCCCTATGGAGGAGTTTATGGAGAGCGAAATCTGTACGAATTCCTAAAAGAACCACCGGAATATTTTCTGAAAAAAAAAAATCATCGCTTGAAAGAATTTCTGAAACAATATTTGAAAGAACTTTTGAATGCGTTGATGCATCAGCCTCAGGCTAAACATCTGAATAATGGAGCTATTAGAAAAAACTTCTGGATCTTGGACAAAATTATAAAAGAACCCTTGGAAAAACTTCTGATTCCAGGAATTTATGATATAATTACAGGAGAAGTTTCAGAAGCAATCCGTGGAAAACCTCCTAAACGAATTGTTGGTGAAATTTCTGGAAAAATTCATGAAAAATAACCAAAGGCATATCTGGAGAAATTTCGGAATAAATTCCTGGGAGAATTTTTATAGGAATTGTTTGGAGATTTTTTCAATGAATCCATGGAAGATTATCCCTTAAAGATTATCTTACAGAATTCCTGAATAAATTGTTAAAGGAAACTTTGGAAGTCGTTCTAAAGAAATCCTCTGTGAAATTTCTGAAGGAATTCAGATATTTTTTTTCACTTTTACAAGAAATCGCTCAAATAATTTTCCGAAAGAATCTTAGCAGATATTTCTGATAAATCAATGGAGTCATTTTTGAGAATACTCGTGGAACTCTGGAGGAATTTGTTCAGCAATGCATGGACAATTTTATAAAAAAAAAATCCCTGGAGATCTTTGTAGAGGAATCCACGAAAAGATTTATAAAATTGTTTCTAGTCTTTTTAACTTCTAAGTTTCTGGAGGAATCATTAGGGTACTTCAGAAAATTTTGTGAGTGATACTGTGTATTTTCTAAAGAAATCTCTTGAATAATTCTCAAAGAAGTCCTCAGATAAATTTCAGAAGGAGGGCATAAGGCATATTTTTTATACATTTCATTTAATATAAAACTGTAAAAAGGACTTCAAAAAGGATTTCCGAAGACATCTCTGTTGAATTTTCTAGAGAAATGAATGGAGGGTTTTGTGAAGAAATCCGTGAATGATTTTCTAAAAAAATCTTTTGGGAAATTTCTGGAGGAATCTCACGAAGAGTTTCTCCAGTATTTATGCTAAAATTCATGGAGGAAACAATCTGACGCAAAGTGAGTAACTGGGAGTCACCTCAATGACAGCACTGAAGTTATCTGTGGGCTAGTCTGTGGGTGAACTCATGGAGGAATTCCTAGAGGACTTGTGGAGGAGTTTTTGGAAGAATCTTTGGATGAGTTCCTAGTATAAATAAACCAAAAAAATCCTGATGGCACCTCCGGAAGATCTTTTGTAAAAATTCTAACGTGAATATTTGCAGGAACTTCTGGAGGACGCCTTGCTGGAATCTTTGGAGGAATATCTTTGGATGAATTTCCGAAGGGAGTCTTCAGTATGAAAGGATATTGGTAAAAAAGGATCAGAATAAAGGATCCGATTTCTAGAATTGGGGGAAACATTGGGGAATGAAGGGCATGATTTCTGGCGGTACATTACCTTTAGAGCAATTCGTGAGGAATCTTAGGAGAAATTCTCGGAAATAATTCTTGAGGAGAAATTGCTGGAATGATTCTAGAAGAATCCTGTGTAGGGAATCCCAGAGAAAACTTAAAAAGAGTTCATAGGATCACGGATTGATGGTTTTCAGGAGGACTGATTGATAAATTTCTGGGATCATCTGTAATTCAACTCCACCCAAAATGACTGGTTTCTCCACATAGCAGACAGCTTGCCTTCAGAAACTCCGATGCCAGCCATCCTGCCACTGTTTTTAATATCCAAATCTAGTATTTTGAGGATTGCATGGTTCTTTCTGGGATCCAGCATTGTGAGAAACCAACCTCCTTTTTGGAGTTACTTCCTCTGGGAAGTGGAGAAGCTTAGTTTTCAGTGAACACTTCCACT
Source organism: Aedes albopictus (assembly GCF_035046485.1). Taxonomy (NCBI): domain Eukaryota; kingdom Metazoa; phylum Arthropoda; class Insecta; order Diptera; family Culicidae; genus Aedes; species Aedes albopictus. Next base: position 381,899,256 of record NC_085138.1, read on the forward strand.
GTTATTAATTCCCTATAGCAATCTCAATAGGAATTCTTGGATGCTATTTTCGGGGGACCTGACGATTTTCTGAAAGAATCCCTAACAAATCTTTGGAGAAATTTCTTCAGGTATCCTAGAATAAATTCTTGGAGAAATCATAGAAATTAAAGACGAATTCCTTATGAAAAAATATCAAATTATATTGGGTAACATATCCAGGAATCAGGATAACACTCATCATAACCCTCTTATACCTAAATTTTTTGGTCATCTAAAATCGATTTAAACGTGTTTTGAAAGATGATTCTTTTTAAATCTAGATTTTGTCAATTTTGTTTTTTTTTCTAATTTTTATATTTAAAAATCTCTACACTTTTTTATATTTCCTGAAAGCCTAATTGACAACTATTTTTTTAAGCCAAAACATTTTCATCTTGTACCGACTTTTCGAACCCTCTAAGCAGAATACCCTCTTCGAATGAGTGTAACAGGGAATGGATAACTGACACTGAGGAAGATTACAAGTGGTAGTTGAAATACACGTATCTGTCAAAGGATAAGCAATTAGGGCAGAACATTTTCAGATTTTATGATTATTGAAAAAATATTATTATGTAATATTATTTTTTTCATGGAAAATTTTATTTTCCGTGTAACTTTTAGAAAAACAATTTTAATGTGTATTCAACTCCCATAAGCTCTTTTACAATAACAGCATTATTGAAAACATCAAAGATTTAAAAAAAAAATGTCAACACGCTTTAAAATACATCGAAAACCATTTTGAAATGTATAGAACAGTCATAAACATCAGCTAAAAATAAAAAAATATTAATCCCTAGGAAAGAAAAAAACCAAAATGCTCAAACAATACCCCGTCTAAAGGCGGGGTTTGATATTGAAGGGTTAATTCCAGAAGAAATTTCTAGAGCATTTTGAGCGGGCATTCCTGGAGGAATCCTCACTAGAATAAGAAGAAAAATTACAATAGGAATTTCCCGAGGCATCACAAAAGGATTTTTTTTTTAAATATATATGAGAAGGAACTTTTTAAGAATACTGAGATAAGTCCCTTTTAAAACCCATTATTTCTGGAGAATTTATGGGGAAATTAAGTAAGATTCAGTATAAAATGAAATACTTAAAAAAATCTATGAAGGAATTTGGAATCACTGGCCATCAACAATTCTTGTATGAGTCCCAGTTTACATTTCTCTGTGAATTCCAGAAGACATCTCCAGCAGGCATTCTTATGAATTAAATGAAGTTTTCATGAATAAAGAGGTCTTAAAGGCTATTCTAGAATCTAGAAAAAAAGTTATTAAGTAAATTAATCCTTGATGTCATGGACCAAAAGTTTGGGGTCATCCCTCAATATGATGTATCGGCCAAAAGTTTGAGGTCAATTTCGTAAAACATGGAAAAGTGATTTAATGATATCTTCGTCATCTATAGTTCAATTTTAATTATTTTTGGCTCATTTCAAAGATAATTAACTAAACTTACGTATTTAACGATTTTTGTATATAAAATGTTATGTAAAGTTAGCACATTTTACCACGCTTCAAAAAATGAGGCAACTTTACGTTAAGTTTTAGTATGTAAATTTCAACAAATATGTATGGTTCAATGTCTATGCAGTAAGTATCATTCATTTTGTTTCAAAAAAGCCAAGAAGAATTAAAATTGAATGAAAGATGACAAAGATATCAACAAATCACTTTTCCATGTTTTACGATAGTGACCCCAAACTTTTGGCCGATACATCATTTTGAGGGGTGACCCCAAACTTTTGGTCGATGACATCAAGGATTAATTTACTTAATAACTTTTTTTTCTAGATTTTTTAGCTAAGTTCTGTAAAAAGCTGTTGAAAGCTAATAGAAAATGGGTCATATAACCGCTCCCATCTTTTAATTTGGTCGACCCAACTTCCAGCGACACTGCCGTAAGTTTATATTCATTTTTTAGAAAATTTGGCAACTTTGGGTTAAGTTTACATACAAAATTTTTTGAAAAAGTTTCTTTTAAATCATGTTCAAAGTTTCTTTGACTTACTATCTTTTGAATGAAACCTAGGGTTTTGAAATCGGACGCAAATTGACGGAGATATGGGCCTAAAAAACTGACATGTTTTTGAGGGGGTGACCTCAAACTTTGGAACTGGAGTGTATATTGACTTTTCTCGGTGAACGTAATACTACTCAAAAAAGGAGAGAGTAACGAAAGTAATGAAAGAAACGGTGGATAGAATCGCAAGTGTGCGACGAGAGAAACTGAAAAGAAGTTGAAAATTAATAGAGGGCCATAATTGAACAATACAAGAAGTTGGCAAGAAAGAATGAAACTCGGTTCGAATAAGATCATTTGGACACAATAGGAGCCAACGAGATGAAAGCGCGAAAAAATCAAATAAGTAATGTTCGCTAGATATGAATATCTGAACAAGGTCACCGATCGATAGAACCAAAAGCAAAGCCGAACAACATCTAACAGATCACAACCACGAACTTTTTGCCTGTCTAGGGCTAGTAGTCATCATCAAACTACTAGTACCTAGCCGTTCAAAACCAGGACGTTAGGCAAAGGGGTCGTCGTTGTGATTGTGTGTTCAATTATGGCCCTCTGTTAATTTCCAACCTCTATTCAATTTCTCTCGTTGCACACTTGCGATTCTACCCACCGTTTCTTTCATTACTTTCGTTACTCCCTCCTTTTTTGAGTAGTATTACGTTCACCGAGAAAAGCCAATAAAATTCAATTATCATAAAGTCATGCGGTGATTAAACCTAAAAAGAGAAAACATTAAAGTTACAAATTCATCATTTTTGTAACGTGGCATTGGTGATCATCAATGGGTGTAGCTCGATATTCTAAAAGTCATTAGTTCGACACTGAGGTGACTGTTTATTTTTTTTTTTCGAATATTATTAAGTCGCATAAGATGGTATGGTAAATAACGTCACAAAAATGCACACCATACATCGCATAAAATATCGCCTCAAATCAGAAGGCGTTATTATTACCCCTCCAATAAATGCACATTGCCTCCACTTTTGTACACATAAGCCACTTTTGCTGCATCTTGTGCGAAATAACTTGATCATTAAGAGGACGTATAACACGATCATAAACTCCTACGGCCCTATGTACAAATAGGTTATTCGGGGGTATCCAAGAGGTTACAGGGGCGTTTGATAGCATTTATGAGACGAATCGAGGGGTTTTCAGTTAAATTTTAGGGGGTATCTGGAGCCTTTTGGGAGCGCTGCAAGGGATTGCAGGGGCATTTCAATTGGATTACGGACATTCGAAAGGCGTTTCAATGAGATTAAGAGGGTTGCATGGGTGCTTCAAGGTATTTCAGACACCCCTGACCTCCTGGTACTCCCTGAATCCCCATGGGACCCCCTTAAAACGAGATCTCTTGGGAATCTTCCAAAACCCCTGAAATACCTCCCCCTGTAGAATATTTTTTTTGATCCTCCTTAAGTTCTTCTGAGAATTTTGCCTTAATCTTTCCTGAGACCCTGTTTCTCTTCTTAAGCTTCACCTCTTCCGCACCTCCCCTTTATAAATCAGACTGTTTCTTAACCATATCGTAAATGTGACCTATACATGTCATTATTAAGACTACATATAACTCAAAAGTGTGTTACTGGTACTTTTAGCTTCAAGATGAACCCTAGTCTTTTAGACAATCTAGTATTTGCAGAATGCCATTTTGTGTATTCTGTGCAAGACTTTTCATACGGTATACATCTTACCCCACTCTCCCCATACAGGCAACCGTGTCATCTTACGCTCTATCCCCTCCGGATGACGGTGACGACGGTGACAACGAAAGCAACAGGAGTTTCCGTTGCGGCTTGTCTACGCCGTCGTCGTCGTCGTTGCCGTCGTCATCTTTGTCGTGTCGAGCCGGGATAAGCCGGAAGGACGACACAAAGGAAGTGTGACACGTTGCCACGCTTGTTGTTGCGTTTGGACGTCATCGTCGTCGTTGGCGTCGGATCCGGATGCTGCTGCTGCGAAAGGCGCCATCATCATCGTCGCCCCTCGCTCATTCGTGTTGAACTCTAATCAGATTTCTTACGGTCTTCGCCGGTATGCTCTCTCATTAGGGGGTACACCACCTCTTTGATGGAAGCTGCAAGTTTGCCCTTCAAGTCTAAGACTTGGAGAAAGCGAATAAGAGGTGGGGGTGATGTGTTTGTCTGTGTACGTACGTACTAACCAACTAGGGCAAAGAAGGTCCTGCTGTCGACAGATGGTTGAAGTTCATTTTTCATTAGGAAGCAGCTTGCTCCGGGGAAGAACGGTGGTGGTAATTAGATGGTAAATGTTGAACCAACGAAAAATCCGGCCCAATCTGGGTCACTCGTGCTTCAGCTATATAGGCAATCTAGCAAAGTAGATGGGAATTAACTAGGAGATTAGCACTTTTGAAAGACTCGGAAGCAAAAACAATTTTATTTGAAATGGTGGAAATCTGAGCTGGAGCTCGTTTTTGGACAGGTGCTTTTCTCCTATTTCCACTTGTGTTGGATTCCATGACTTGAGAATAACACTTCTCGGAAAGAATGCTGACAGCTTAATCAAGATCATTCGCGGCGAGCGAGCGAGGTAACGTTTAGCATTCGAATTTTGATACCTTTCTGAGGAAAGTCATAGCGTCTCAATGGTTTCCGATTATGTCAGGGGTTGCTCATAAAGCACGTTGGCCAATTTCTTGTCACCTAAGATTTCTCTCCTCTTTATAGACTTTTGTTTATAAAACATGCATGCAGGAAAGCTGCATGGAGCGAAGCCCCATAAAGTCTACGTGGTTTATAAACGACCCCTTATGTAAGCTCCAGAAATAACCGAGTAAGCACCCCTTTCGTATTCATGAGGCAGCTCACAGTCAGTCAATGTCACAGTTGGAGAAGTTCTGCCGGCAAATCGGTGCTTTCGTCTTCTGCGTCAAAATCATCCACTCTCATACCGACCGACCGGGTCTCCCGTCCCGTCTGTCTGTCACATTCCACAAATATTTCCGCCGCGCCGCGAGAGGATAAAGAACCCGTCTCGCAAGATCCGGACGACAGGACCATTTTTCGCGGGGGGATTTCTTTCCACGGACCTCGTCGTCGTCATCGCTGAAACGCTGAAAGTGTCGGGTATAATCGAGAAAGGAATTTTGCGCTGGCTGCTTGGTGAGTGGGTGTTGAACGGCAATGGCGCTTCATAGAGCGGAACCAGCCCGGGTTGGATATCCCAGCAGCACGTCCCGTTGCCCGCCACTGAACCGGGGGGTTCGTTCATTCGCATGTGTCACATTTCATTCTTAACGTTTTATTTTCTGGCTTTGGCACCTACCGCCGACTTGTGCTGCTTACTGACTGACTGGTTTGTGGATGCAGACCAAAATTGAAACATCGGCTAAATTTTTCATGCTTGTTCGAAAAGCCTCGATTAATGGGTTTGAGGTGGGTGTGAATAAGTGAGTATTGGACAAATTTGGAACTGTGCTTTGGGTGGTCTTCTCATCAGCATTATTTGATTTCTAAAATGTCATGTTCCGTATATTCATTTTGGATGCAAATTGAAAGTTTACTAAACGGTTGTAATCAATCAAATGGCGTTGGTTATGTTGGAAATTGAATGAATGACGGCTTAGGATTTGCGTCAACCTCAATGTGAAATACTACCGCAGATAGACGTTCAAGATTAAAGCGCCAAGTCTGGGTCCTGGCTGGGGCCGGGGCCGAGACACAACCAGACTTTTTTTTACTTCGTTCACACTACACCGTGCTCACCGGAGATCAGAGACTTCATGCTCCTCAGTAGTTAATGAGCAAAACTGAGCAGTTCCAATACAAAAAGGCGCTGTCCATAAACTAAGTAGACTCATTTTTGGCCATCTCAGAACACCCCCTTCTCCCTAGTAGACTTTTGTCTATAAAAAATTTCGAAATTTGTTTGGACCGTAGACATTGGTCAGCCCCCTCCCCCCGTCCCACTTAAGAGTCTACCTGTTTATGGACAGGCCCAAATGAGCTGGACTGTGCGCAGTTTCTGTGAGAAATGCCAACCCTGCCGACAATATGTAGCGAGAGCTCACGCCTACACAAACCTTTTGTCCAACAATGACTCCGTCCCCAGGTTGGTCAAACCAATTCATGTTTCTTAAACCGTTTAAAAACTACCGAAACGAATTGCACTAACATGATCTCGTGAAGTAAATAGAATTCAATCGAATTGAAGATTTGTTTTTGGGATGCTGCAACCATGACTCAGGAGCCATTGGAAGAGCACTCTTAGGTTTTTCAAAATCAACAATTATTTATTGGCAACAACCTGATGAGATCAGAAGAATGTTAATTATTTTGAAAATTTGGTGGATATGAAAAGAATTCTAAAATTCTGAGTAGAAATTAAGGATTCTGGTTTCTGGCAATACTGATGAAACTTCCAGAAACTTTCTTATGTTTCTGAATCTGGCAGTGCGAAGCGGATTCAATGAAAAAGATAAACGAATTCTGATGATCAAGGAAAGCCATACAAAAATGCCCAAAAAATGCGAAAAAGCTGAGTGGATAACGTTCCGGCAGATAAACTATTTCTTCAAGAGTTAAGAATTCCGGGACCAACTGCTTACAAGAATAATTCGTCGATTTCTGAGTTTCGGGATTGTCATGCTGGAACTTTCCCAGGAGTTTTACCAGTGGATTTTTTTAGGAATTCCTTCTGGGTCTTCCTCCAGGAATTTCTAAAGATTCTATGCAGGGATTTATCCGAGAACTTTTCACAAACTTTACATGAAGATTCCTTCAGAATTTTTTCTAAAGTTTATTTCAGAGAATTACTCCATAAATAACTTATGGGAATTCCTCATTCCAGTTCTCGTATTCCTGGAGGATTTTCCAGATGGAATTTTAGGGGGAATTTTCGGGCATTATTTTTGGAAGAACATGTAATTCTTGAAAGAATACAAGGATGAAATTCCTGAAGGATTTACCGGATGGGGTTCCTGGAGAAATTCTCAGATAGTGCTCCTGGAGAAATGCCCGGACGGAACTGCTGAAGGTATTCTCGGATGAAATTCTTGGAGTAATTCTTGGATGGAATTCCTGATAGAATGAATTTGCATATATAATATCGGGAGGAGGCCCTAGATGGAATACCTCGAGAAGTTCTCGGATGGAATTCTAAGAGGTTTTCTGGGAAGGAATTTCCTGAGAAATCATCATTCGAAATTCCTAGAGCAACCCTCAGTTGGAATTTCTTGAATGGAAATTAGGAGAAATTCTCGTTTACAATTTCCAAACCAATTCCCGGATGGTACTTTTGAAAGAATTCTCGGATAAAGTTCCCAAAGAAATTCCCCAATGGAATTTCTTGAGGAATTCGCGGAAAGTATTTCATGGAATATTTTCCAGATGAAGTTCCTCGAGGAATCACCGAGTCAAATTCTTGGAGGAATTTTTGGGTGGAATGCTTGAACGATATGGAATTCTTGGAGGAATTCCCGGTTGAAATTCCTTGAGAATTTTTTGCACACAGTCCTTGGTAAATTTCTTAAAATGGAATTTCTGGAGTAATCTTTAAATAGTGTTTCTGGAGGAATCCTCAAATAGATCTTCAGGAGAAGTCCTCGGACGGAATTCCTAAAGCAATCCCTAAATATATTCGCTGGAGGAATTCTCGGGTGGAATCTTGGAGGAACTCTCATAAAAAATCATGGAGGATTTTTCGGATGAAGTTCCTAAAGAAATCAAATTCCTGGAGAAATCCTCAGATGGAATTACTGAAGGAATTCTCATTTGGAATTTCTGGAGGAATTTCCGAATGGGACTTTTGAGAAATTCGCGCATGAAGTTTCTGGAGGAATTCTCGGATGAAATTCCTGGAATATTTTTCGGATGAGAACGAGAAATCACAGGATGGAATTCCTGACGGAATTTTCGGGCGGGATTCTTGAAAGAAAATGGAATTCTTGGAGGAATACTTGGATGGAGTTCTTGAAGGAATTTCCGGATGAAGTCCCTGGAGGATTTCTCAAAATGGATTTTATGGAGAAATCCCCACAAATAATTTTTGGACGAATTCTCGGATGCCATTTTGGAGGAATTCCAAAATGGATTTTATGAAGGAATCCTCAGATGAAACTCCTTCAGGAATCCTAGGATTGAATTCCTGGCGCTATCCCCAGTTTTAACTCCTAGAGGAATTCTCGGCCGGATTTTTTGCAGAAATTCTCATATGGAGTTCATGGAGATTTTTTTTTTAAATAAAAAAATAAAACAGTTTCAATTTTTGTGGATGGAATGACCAAGGGAATGGAAGTTCCCAAAAAAAACAATGTCAGTTACAATTTCGGCAGAAACTCTTCAGTAAACTAGATCGAGAGCTCCTTCTCCTCTCTGAGCCCTTGGAAAATTCCTTTAAGGAAATTCTTTAAAAAACTTCCACGGAATTATTGTCCAGAAATTCCTCAAGAAATTTATGTAAGAATTCATCCGATTTCTTCAATATGACAATTGCTCCGGCTTTTTTGTTTAGGAACTTCTCCTACATTTTTTTAGGAATTCCACAGCTTTTTATCGAAAATTAAATCCATTTCAACTTTTTTTCAAAAATTTGTGCAGCTATTTCTTTGGGAATTGCATTGTAGTTCATTTCAACAATTACTCTGGCAATCATTCAGGAATGCCTCCGTTGATTTCTTGAGGAACTCCTCTGACATTTTTTTCAGGAATCCCTATGGCAATTTCTGAAGAAATTCCTCTGGCAGTTCTTTTGAGATTATTTTCGACAATGACCACGGGAAGTCATCCGTTAATTTCTTAAGAAATTTCTTCAGAATATTACTTAGCAATTACTCTGCAATTTTTGTTATAAACTCTTTATTTGTTTGGAGTTCTCTTTTGGAATTTTTTTTGAGAATTCCTCGGGCATTGTTACAAAAAAATATATATATTCAGGAAATTTCTTTAGAATTTCTTCAGGAAACTTTCTTGGCAATTCTATCAATTTCCTTTTGAAGTTCATTCAGCATTTATTTTAGGCATTCATTGGAAATTCCTTAATGGAACATTTACAAATTATGTCCAACATTTGAGGTTCAACAACAAGGACCAGGGGATGTCCTAAAGAAGTGTGACAGTACGTACATTGGATATATTTAAAAAAACGTGATAAGAGATCTACAAATAAAATAATAATAATAATAATAATTGGATCCAACATTGGAATCTTTCGTTTGAAGCTCGGGATTTTTTTTTGAATGCCTCCAATATTTTCTTAAGGAACCCAATCGGATTTTTAGTGAATCAAAAAACGTGCTATTTCATATACAATTTGAAAATCATTTTTCTATGGTTCCAACTAGCAGATACCCTGTTGGATTTCCAAAAGTTTTTCTTGTGACATTTCTTGTAAAATCAAAGTAGGTGTTTTTTTTTACAATTTTCAGAACTCTTTAACAAAAATCCTGAAAATGTTAGATTAAACTTTCTTCATCTATAAGAGTTTTTCTTTCGAATATTACACGAAGTACCTGAATGATTTTTTTTAGATTTCTTAAATGCATTTAGATCTCAGATGTTGACAACCACTTGGGAATAATGTGTTGATAATCCTTGCTAAATAGCGTGAAAATTTTGAAATCAGTCGTTGGAACAAAAATCAGCATAGGTTCTTGTAGAATTTATTTAAAAAAATCCCAAATGGCATCATGGAAAAAAAAAATAAAGTTTTCTTCATATGAATTTCTGCCATTACTTGCACTATTTTTTAGAGGTTTCAACTCTAGTTAACCCTTTGGATCCGGATAATTTACCCGCTGCGGCCGCAACCTCGCTGCCCTCGAATAAGTTTTTTATTCTCGGTTTCATCGCCGGGGTCATACCCGAGTAGAAGAAAATAACTAACGAAGATCAAATTTTGTCATTTAAAATGAATAGCTGAATGGCAAAATTTGTTGTTGGTTTGTAGGGAGTAAGAGATAAAAGAACAAAAATAATAACTGACTTTGTACCGGAAAATAACTCAATAATAACTAATTGTGTCCTTATAAGAACAAACCAAGGACACAATATTTCAAAATGAAGCATAATTGAATAAGTTACTATCGGGTTATTGAGAACAAAGTAAGAACAAAATAAGTTATTTAAAATAAGATCTTCATAATTGTAGATTTTGTTCTTATGATTGGAAAAAATTGTTTTGTAAGTTCTGAAATGTTTTGTCCTTGGTTTGATCTTATAACAAGAAAATAAGTTATTATTTACTTTTTTTCTGGAACAAACTGAGTTATTATTTTTTGTTCTTTTAGCTCTTGTTCCTAACAAACCAATAACAAAATTTGCTCTTTATCAATATTCTATTTAAAATAAAATAAATACTGAATAACTCATCAATAACAAAACAAGTTATGATTGCAAAACATGCAATTAGGATGTTATTTTACTAAGGATTCTTAGAATAACTTATTTTGCTATGATTCTATGTTTTGTTAATATTTAGTTATTTATTGTTATTCAATGATAACTCAGAAATAACAAATTTTGCAATGATAATATTTTTTGTTCTTAGAGAGTTATTTAGTGTTATTCATTAACATAAGAACCCGAGCAGAAGAAAATAGCTGAAGAATAACAAACTGAGGTATGGAAAACCCAATACCTACAACCTGAATGAGTTATTAATTAGTCCTACATAAGAGGTAAAATACCTCAAATAATAATTGGAGTGTATTCTGTGCATAACTAGTGAATAATGACATCAGGTATTGCAATACCTAAATAATAATCGGCGATTTTTCTATGCAAATAACGATTTTTCCATAATTGAATAATACCTCAACCAGTCCTCAACATCAAACCAATAGCTCGTTGAGGTATTTTATCAATATCTACAAAATACCAAAGTAAGTTATTTTGAATACCTCGATAACCGACCAATACCTTGCCTAGGTATGATACCTGACTTTGGTATGCTGCAGTTATGTGTCAGTTATTCGTTCCTGCTCGGGAATAATAAAATGAGATATGATGGCAAAATTTGTTATTTTTTTGTCCTTGGTTTGTTCTTCGCCTCTATGTGTACAAAATTTCATGAGAATCGGTTCAAAATTGACTGAGTTATAGCGAAAACCTGACCCGTGCAAAAAAATAATCGGGTGTACCTAAACTTAATCTAAAGTCGAAATATTAAAAAATAAATAAATAAAATTACGGCAATGTCGCCGGAAATTTGATTATCTAAAACTAAATTTTAAGATGAGAGTGGAAATATAACCTATATTCTATTATATGTTAACCTTCCAGGACACGCGCCATCAAGCAACCGAAGCTGCACCGCGCGAACGTGTATACAACGAGCGAGGTTTTTGGTGGTGTTGTACTTTTCACTACAGCGTGCGCGCTGAAGGGTTGAATGATTTTTGCCGAGTTTAGCTAGAAAATCTAGGAAACAAGTTATTTAGTAAATTAACTATTGATGTCACCGGTCAAAAGTTTGTGGTCACTTTAAAGTACTTCCAACTCAACGCACGAATCGCGAAGACGCAAGTTTGAGAAATTTGATATTTTTATGTAAAATTTGGAAATATAAACAAGTATTGGGCCCACTATTAATTAAATCTAAAGGAGTCCACTAATGTCACCGATTTAACATGGTAAGAGAATACTATCTACCCGTGGGGTCCACTGTAGGATAATTTAAACCAGATTAAAAATGATTATTTTATTAGAAGTATAAGCTGTTTTTGTACGGTTTTTGTGTGAAATATGTACGAAATACATAGAACCTGTTGCGCGATAGATAATAAAGACAATTCAGTTAGGATATCACCTTGGATATCACTGTTTCTACGGTCAGAGCAATGTTCTGCTACTAAGGGGTCCACTTTTAGTTAAAATACCTCAGTCCTTCCTCATCGTAAATATTTGGTTTGAAAATTGCCCTAACTAAATACATTCCTCTTAAAAAATGAAAACTATTCGGTTAAACAACCAACAGCAACCAACAAAGTTCCTTCATCTCTTTTACTTCGTTTGCATATATTTGATCCACACCCCGAAAACACAAACCGTTACGCATGAATTGCAATCATGTGCACTTTCAGCCATCATAATGCAAAGCCCATCAGTGAATCATGCATAGGCCGCCACAAGATTCACGTGCGCTATGCACTATTCCTTTACCCTGCTAAAGCGGCTAAATATAGTGAGTGCCCGTGTTGTGTATGCTACCGGGTTTCGTTTCTAGCAAATGCCGGTTGTTTTCCCTGCTTCTCAACTGACACGTGATTTCGATTACGGGTTTAGCTTTTACTACTCTGGAGCTGACGGTTTTATGACTAGCAAATGCTCTGCAAAACTCTGAATTGCAAATGATGGTGTGCCGTAACTGGGGAGTTGCACTTAGAAGGTGTGAAGAATTTGGAGAATTCCCGAGTCAACAAACTGCTCTATAAAATCTATTTTTGGATGTTTGTAGAACACATACCTTTTTGTTTACCGACACGTTGCTTGCTTGCTCTGGGTATATCGTCATCCCCTTCGATCACCAGACTCCTTTCCATCTCATCGCCGCCATTCTGGTTTCCAGCTTTTGAAACACTTTCTTCGTCATCTACCGGATCTTCCTGCCTTCCGGAAGTCGTTCCATCTTCTTCCTCTTCGTAACCCACTTCCACTTCACTGGCAGTTGATTCCGAACTGCTCACTTCATCACTTTCTTCGTCATCCACGTGAAATCCCCGATCATTCTCATCTTCTGAACTTGAACTGGCTACCCGACGACTGGCGGCCAAGGCCAGTTCCGCCGGAAGCGATTGCTTCGCCGACGGAGACTTCTTGATCGTATCACTCACCAGATGACCGCCACGGTTCTTCGGGTTGGTCACAACTTTTGAGGGACTTAGCAATCCCTTATCGGTCCCGTACAGATGCAGACCCCGCTCACCAGGGACAAAGATGTCCGACGCCTTCTTAACCACGTGAGTGGTACTCTTCGGTAGATCACGCATCACTTTGCCGTTATCTACGCTTCCGTATTTCACAAACGGCTACACTTATCTTCACCATGTATAGATTCTCAACTGCGCTGAAAAAGATAACCCGCATTGGCACAACTATTAATCACTTTCCACTCGAAAAAAAGTAAAACCTCGAGCTCTTTCTTTTATCAACCATCCTTAACAGAAAACACACTCCGGAAACAATCGCGTCGTGCACTTGACGTTCGTTTGGAGTTCGGACACAAGCTGCTGCCGGCAAATTAGTCGGATCACCCGATTAGATAGTAATCACTCTGCTCGACAGCCGAGCACACGATTTCTGCTGGTGATTTTTCTGTGGAGCTCTGTTCGACGTCACACCCTCCCAACCTTACCCGTCACTAGAGCCGCAGCTAAAACACCCACTTTCCGAGCTAATTAACTCTGCTGGTGCTGGGCGATTTGGGACGGACGACGGTCCCACATTCTGCAGAGACAAAACTGAAACTACCAAGTGCTCCAATCTGATAGTCGTCGGTATAGATTTTTTCTGGTTCAAAGTTTTGAAACCGTTGGAAATTTGATCCATTTGAGAAACCACTTAAACCGCGGAGGACGACGTGGCGGTGCTCTGATTGAGACGTGTAGGTCGTAGGTGTATTATTTTCCGCGGTAAATATGCTTCTTGGGTTACCTTCAACGCAACGATTGGTGCCAATGATTATGGTGGTAATGATGACGACAAGACTCACGAGCAGAGTATTGATGAAATGGCGTGCCGATTACGGCACAATGGGATCTTGTTCTGTCAACTATCTTGATAGTTGTGTCGTAATTATCACGGATGTAACGTAGATACCACAATAAACTGGTTGAAAGCTAAACATGTTTTAAATGAAATCAATTCCTCATGAAAGTTCAAAATAATTTCAGTAGGATATTGATGAAGAATTACTAAAAACATTTTAATATTGTATTAAAAATGTACTAAGAAAATCCCTGAACATACAGTGTATCAAACAATTGTCCGTACAGCAATTTTTTCGTCAACATATTTTTGCATTTCAATGTTCCAAACATTTTTAAACGTCAATCAAAAGCGCTGAAATTTTGACCAATTATACACCATATATTAAAGCACTATTGGTAAAACTTTTAGCTAGATCGATTACGTTTTCTGAAAATTATAGAATTTGAAAAAGCTTGATGGTTTTTAAACAAAATTTCAATGTTTCATATTTCGAAGAATATTGGATGCAATATTTTCAATTTTTTTTGGGGGAACCCTAATACATAAACTTTTCATAAGCAATCTTGTAAGGGTTAATTTATTTATGTAGTTGACGACGCTTACAAATTTATTATATTTTGCACATATAATCTGCCAAACGTTTTTCTATAAAAAAATGCATTAATTGAACGAAAAATGCATAGGACCTACTCTGCCCCCATTCGCACAACAGTCCCATGTGAATAGGAAACCCGGCAAACATGGGACTGTTATGCGAATAGGAGCACTACTCTGCATATGTAGTTTAGTAGGTCCTGTATAAAAATATAACATTAAGCAGGTTTAAGAAGTTTGTTAATAAAAATGAAAAAAAAAAGGTTGAAATCACTTGGAACTTCTATTGATCAAAATATGATAAATTTCCATATAACACTCTAAACATATACAGATTTTTCATATTTTTTTTTGTGGTGAAAATAAAACCTCAAACGAATCTGCATATAACAGCCTTGGATATAGGCTGTAACACAAAAAAAAACTGAAAAGTTTCATCAAGTACATTTTAAAACATAATTTTTTTTTTAATTTGTTCAAAAACATTACAAGTTTTACTAAAAGTTCTATAACTTTTTGAACTTTCATCTGCTTTTACTCAAATTTTCAGAAAATATTCTTTAATTTATAGGTAACTCAGGATTATATTTTCGCGGATTTGATTCACCTATAAAAATTGTTTTATCCTCAAAGAATTTCGAGAAAAAATTATAGAAGCATTTGAAAGGAAATCCTAAAGCAGTTTGATAGAATTCACTGAAAACATATCTGAAGACAATGAATACATGAAAGTATTGCTGTTGTAAAGGTCATAGAGAATTTCCTATAGAAACCAGTAATTGGTTTCCTGGGATATTTTTTAAAACATTTCTAAAACAATCTCTGTATGAATTTTTGAAAAAGTCCTTCAAGAAATCTTGAAAAAAAAATATAAAGTATTTTGTAAAAAATAAAGTGTAGTTTACAGAAAAATTAAAAAATTCTCGAAGAATTTTCCGGGGGTTCTAGACAATTACCAAATCTGTTTTTAAGTACCTTTTTCAAAGGCATTTCGAAAAAAAAAATCGGGAGAAATTCCTTGACAAATTTCACGCTAACTCGTATTCGGGGTTCCCAACACCATCGTTGAATCCAGTGAAGCTTTGTGAACACTTTGTATTTAGAAGCAACTTTGTGTACTTTGTTTTTTTTTATCTGTGCAATAATACTTGATAAGGGCCAAAGTTTTTTGTTCGATCTTTTTTAAATCAGCATAATTCAAAAATTGAAACACCTGTGATGTGATGTATGAGTTATTATTAGGAAATTGACTGAACTTTAATGTAAAATAAAAATAAAAATAGTGAAACTGATTCCTGCACGGTGAAAAAAGTATTTGAGAATTACAAAAAAAACTCTTATTTTTTCATATGAAAAAAAATGGATTTTTTTCTAACAAATTCAATTTAATTGTCTTAATGTTTGGCAAATATCGCAAGATGGGAATTTTAGAACAAAAAAAAAGTGTTTCATGTCATGATTTTTTAGTATGTTTCTTGCAAACTCATTTAGTAATGATCCCAGCATTCCTTCCGAATCCAATAAATCTTACCAAACGTTGGAAAAACTTGTGGTCATATTCTGATACATGGCACACTTTTGGGCAAAAATATTGTTATTTTTAGAAAAATGGTCATTTTTTTTAAGTTGACATTAATTTTCAAATACTTTATCAAATATTAGTCTATAAAAAACTAAGAAAATAAATTAAAGTACCAAGTTGCTTTAAAATACAAAGTCTCCACACCCACAAAGATTCATTGGATTCTGAGAGGTTGCTTCCAACCACTACTGGATGAGTTAGCGTGAAATTCGTTTGTTTGATTTTTTGAGGATTTGCCCAAAAGAGTTTCCGGAAATATTCTCCTATAAATTCCCTGGCATTTGAAAACTTTTTGCCAATAATAAAAAAAATAAAGAAAACCTGCTCCGCTTTAGGGATTATAAAAGGGATATCGAGTAATTTCTGTATTTTTTTTTTTTGAGGATTTATTGTAAATTGTGATAATTATTGAGAAACTTCTCGAGAAATGTTGGGAGGACTTTTGAACAATTTCAAAAGGATTCCTGGATAAGCTGTACAGAAAAGTGTTGTGGATCAACTACAGAAATTCTGGAACATTCCTCAAGAACTTTTAAGGACAAGGTATTTGGATTATGCAGCTCAAATTTTCTCGACTTGAAATCAAGAAAACCGTCAAACGAATGTAACTCAAAGTTTACTGTGCGGAAGCAAGCATCATATTACATTTTCAGCCAGATACGTTTGACGGTTCCCTAGATTTGTGCTTGAGAAAATTGGAGATATATACTGCAAATACCTTGTCCTTACGGGAGATCCGTGAAAAATTAACGGAATTTCTGCAAGAATCTTTAGAAAAGTTCCTAGATAAATTCTAAACGAAATATAAGAAGCAAATTTCTACACATATTTGAGAAGGAGTTTCTGAAAAGCTCCTGAGAAAATCTGTGAAACTTCTAAAACGAGCTTACAGAGGATTTTGTGTAAAAAAAGCAAAATATAATGAGAGATATTTTACAGAAATTTGCATAACTCTACAGAAGGAATCATTGGGAAAGTTTCCATAAATATTTTTAATTTTTTTTTTGAGATGACCTCCTTGGAAATTTTCTTGCATTTTTAACTGACCTGTCTGAACTCATTTCTGGAAAAAATCATCAAATTATTTGCAAGTTTGCGACATATATAGGGATAATCTAAATGTATAATTATTTTCTGATAATAAATATTTGAAGGAAAAAATCCTTGTTGTTTTTGTGCGAAAACTGTTATGGGAATTTCTGGATTAAATCCTGTAGTATTTTTGAATAAAAATCCAAGATCAACTTCTAGAAAAATGGAAATCTTTTGCGAAAATTTGTAGAGGTTTTATTTGGACAGTAACCTGGACATTTTTCTCAATATTCCATACGATATTCTAAAAAGTGTCTGGTGAAATGTCAAATTTATTTTCTGGGACAGTACTTGTAGAGATATCTGAGAAAATTCATGGAAGAAGATCTCGTGAAAATTCTACAATACTCTAAGAAGAAATTCTTGGACGAATCCCCGGTAATGTAATCTAAGAAGTCACTGAAAAAATTCATAAAATAATTTCTGGAAAACTTCTTTAAACAAACTATAGAAACTCTTTCACATAAAAGGGTAAATACTAAAAGCTTGAGATAGTTTCACAGACATTTGTGAGGATTTTTTATAATTTATGGGTGCCTTTTGAAAATTTCTGAGGATTTGCTCGACATTTCTAGAAATTTTCGGGATAATTTCCAACGGATTTCCTAATTTACTGAAGGTACTCCAGTGGAAATGCTTTGTAGACTTTTAACACAAACCGGCATATGGATTAGTAGGAAATTTCATTTAGTGATTTCTTGAAAAAAAATAGAGTAACTTCTTTTAAGGGATAAAGGAGTGTTTTGGAAACTTTTAATGGGAATTTTTAGAAAATCCTTGATTTTCTAGAACTTCTTGACATATTCTTTATGATAATATAAAATAAAATTTCTGGAATTATTTCTATGGAACATCCTCATAGTACTCCTAGAAAAATGTCTGAAGGAATTTTAAGTAAAATTTCATTAGAAGTGTTCAGGAAAATGTTAATGGAAATTTTACGAGTCCCCGATTTCTAAAACTTCTTGAAATATTCTTCATGATACTGATAAAAAATATCTGTAGATTTTCCAGGTCTTTTTAGGTCTCGGAACATTTTTGGGAAAATGCGTGGAAAACACTTGCATGATTTCCCGATAAAAGTTTTGATTGGAGAAATTCCGGAGGAATATTTAAAAAAAAAAAATAACTCCGATGGGTATTTTTGGTAAAATCTTCAGGAATTTCGAGTTCTTGAAAGAATTTTTGATATAATATTTGGAACCATTTCTTGAGAACATCTTAAAAGTGCTCCTGGAAAAATGTCTGAAGGAATTTTGAGTCCGTTTGGAACTTCTAAGGAAATTCTTGGATGAGTTTTTGATAAAGTACCTGGAAAAAATGCAGGGACCTTTCTTTGAGAAGATACTTTCCTTGAAATACTTTCAGAGAAAATTTTCGGGAATAATTTCCAGAAAAAAATACCGGTAGAACTCCTGGAGCATTGAAGGGAATTTTTGAGAGAAGTTACTGTGGCAACTCTTGTATGATTTTTAGGGGAATTTCAAAACAAAACCAAAAGCAGATTCTACACTGTCTGCAACCAGGGGTTGCACAGACTGAACGAGACAACGGGCAACGACGAAAAGTGGGAAGTGCCCAGTCAACACACGATAGCACATGATGTTAAATAGAATGTAAAAGTGGAGGCGATATACGCACGCTTTACACGCGATTAAATGGAAGCAGGTACGCATATGGCTTCCACTTTAGCATCCTATTCAACATCATATAAGACTTTGTGTTGGCTGGGTGGTTATCGAACCCACACTTCGAAGCCTTAAATACGGCCAGACGACTGACGACCCTAACCGCATCCCAGCCAGCAATTTGGTTGCTATATCGAAATTGCAACTGAAATAGTCACACATATATAGCACCAAAGAAATCGTATTCAATGCACGAAACAGGCATATACATACTAAAGTGGAGGCCATATCGAAACATATATACGATTACTGCGATTCTATCCAACATAATTTACGATTTTTCAAAAAATTTCTCCAATCCGCCGATTTTATCCATCTAAATATACGATTATGCATGATCTTATTACGAATGAGTGTACCAATATACGACTCAAGATTTTCAAATAAAAAAACAATTGGTGTTCAGTGGGAATCGAACGTAGGTCCTTTGATTGAGAACTGCGCGTTATCTCTATTGGCTATACTGTCAAGTTGGAAATCGAGAGTTCAAAGTGAATGGCATGAAACGAATAAAAATTAGCATGATACGGTGCGATACTTGTGGTGGGAGCGTTGTTGTTGTGCATTGAGTGGCACTAAAAGTGGTGCCGTGCAAGAGGCCCGGAATTCACATCGTTGTTGGAATCTATACATCACTTATTGTAAGTCATCTGCTAGTATGAAAACCTATATATTTGGTTGAAATTATTGCTACCATGGTTGGAATGTGTCAACAACAACAAAAATACAAACTTGTGATGAATACCATTTTTTTCATCTTCTCCATCATACAAATATGTAAACAAAACCATTTACGATTTCCGAGATTAAGATTGGACAATTGAAAGTGCAGTAACAATCATATGCGACTGTAAAAATGAATATACGATTTCACCGATTTTCATCATACCTTTAGGTAGCAAGCCCAATTTAGCAGATTCATATACGATGTGAAGCGACGATTTCGGACAGACTTGTTAGAATCCCAAAATGGCCGCCACAATGGCCGACATTGGCACCTACTCACGATTTCGAGGGCACAAATCTCTTCGTAAACAAAACCAGTGCACCTGATCTTCTTATTTTAAGCTTGTTACGAGTGAGCAAGAACAGAATAATGAAATGCATTCTTGTGTGAAGCTTGCTTCTTGAGATTTGTGCGTTTGAAGTTTTGATGCACTGTTGAAGCGGGATTTCATGACGTTTGTCCTTAAATGAAATTAATTGTTTATAGAAATTTTGATGACAAGAATAGACTAGAGCTTACTTGAAAGATGGATAAATCCATTTAGAAGCTCGTTGTATGTGTGTCACTGCTATGCAAACGAAAGCTCAAAATTGGGTTTCAAGATAACTAAAAAAAAAAAAATTCTCATGGTCGTATGTAGCGAAATAGTTATAAAACTTTTACCTCATTTTTCAATAAATACCCTGGGTACAAACGATGGTCAGTTCCCCAAAACCATGATAGTCCCATTGAAGCTTGTTCAGCAATTTATTTGGTTCTTAGACGATTTTTTTGAAACTTCCGTAATTCGTAAAAAAATCTTTTTAAACTTGTTTGCCAAGTTTTTTTGTTTTTTTTTTTTTTTTTTTAGAGGGACTTTACCTCTGGGGCATTCGTCTTTGAGTTTCCCAAGTTCATTTGGCATTGTTCGTTTGTTTGTGGAAATATGTCAGGTCATTCTTCTAAAAATTACTTCCACAACCCGTTCAGCATATTTCTTTGGAATTTCTTTCTTCCCTACCGTCATTCTTTTGAAAATTTCTCAGGCATTTTGTTTGCAAATTTATTGGAATTGCTAGTATAAGGTTTACAACGGAATTTCGAAACCAATTACCAATTTCGAAACGTAATACACTGAAACCACCATTTAAGTCGGTGTATGGCTGACCGAAAATCATTTTTACCGTGCAAGCAATAACTAAACTATACAGTTTTATATTTTTTGACAAATCTTCTATGTCATGCGGAGTAATTAAAAAATATAAAAGTCTTTAGTTTTGTCACTGCTTGTACGGTAAAAATTATTTTCGATCAGCCATGCACCGACTTAAATGGAGATTTCAGTGTAAACCCAATCAATTTCCAAAATAATTGCCGGTAGTGTTTTGAAAGGAATTTTCGAAGCACTAAACCGCTTGAGCATCTGGAGCTGGTGAAGCACTTTTCGAACAAGTTACCAAATTAATTGCTAAGGAAATAATTAAAGCATTTAAAAAAAAATTAAATAACAAAAAATGTCAAAGAATTTTCCAAAAAAATATTTTAAAAATTCTAAAGGAATTTCAAAATCAAAATTGCCGAAAAAGTTACCGAACAAATTTTTAAGTAATTTTAAAGAGATATGTCGAATCAATACCCAAAGAAATTGCCAAAATTATCCCAAAGAAATGTTTCAAAAAAATTTCAAAGAAATTACTGCAGGCATTAACAAAGATATTCCCGAAAGAATTCTTAGATATAAACATATCGAAAAAAATAGCGGTTTATCTGCTTCAATTGCTTTAGAAAATTTCCAATAAACTTGGAAGTTTTTTTTTTTAAAAATTTATGAAGAAAATCTCAATGAATTTACCAAAAATAATTCTCAATCGAATCGCAAAAGGAATAAAAAAAAATCAGAAGAAATTTCTTAAGGAATAGCTAATAGGTCTCCAAAGTAATGGCCAGAGAAGTTTCCAAAAAAATTGCCTGTTCTGTCAGGGTGATCTTTATCAAGACATTATCTAGATACAATCTGTAATAATCAAAGAGTTATGGGAAGACACGCTGTTTTTTTTTATTTTTTTAGATAAACAAAAAGTATGATTTAATACTTTCAATTACACAACTTCTGGTACAGTTTAAAGTTTAGAACTCAAGAAAAGTAGGAATCAGTTAAGAAACAATCAAGTTAAAGCAGTTCGCAATATGCAACATTTTATTACCCTTCAAAATTAAACGCCTCTCCTTCTCCATATATGCTTTACTTTTGAGCCGGCGAGTCGTCCTTCAATATTTTTCGAAAATTCTCAAGTTTGATTCTCAGGGAAGTCCAAACCTCGGGTAGTTTTGGGTTCCTATTTATAGCGCGAGAGTCTTCCCGTAACGTGGGTAGATCACCTTGCGATGGTGCGTTATGGTCATCTATCCATAGGGCGAGTGTCAAGCAGTGTTGTTGAAAAACTAACTGTTTGTATGTAAAAAAGATCGGTAATTATCTGATGTTGTAAAAGATGCAATAAATGATGTTGTTATTCACGAATAAACACGAGTTTCATCTATTATGCAGGACTACCTAATTCCTCACTCAAGTTGTGTTAGTATTGGATTTGGAATTTCGGAGTATTCTACTGCTATTTCCTCCTGTTCGGGGTGAAACCGAAGTTAAGCGCCCATATTCGAGAAACAAATATTTCCGTAATTACCCCCACGGTATCCCTAATGGCAAGAAAATTGATCCGGTGTTTAACCTCGAACGCTGCGGTCAGTTTTCGCCCTCAATTGAGAGCCCCTTTTCCGCCGATGACAATATTTCTTCGACATCACGTACACTAGGGTGCGGCTAGTACGTCAAAAGTTGTTGAAACCTGGAAATAGTATGCTCTTCTGGTGCCATAACTATTGCCACTTTCATTCGAGTTTCAATCTTTTTACATGAATTTCTATGAAATTGATGTTGAATACACTTGAAAGCACATTTTTATTGTTTTCCAAAATCATAAAAAATATGTGTTTATACTTATGTTTTTTTTTTCTTTTTACTCAAAGTTGTGGCTTTAGGGCCCGACAACTTTTCAATTGCTTGACTATCTTCAAGACTTTAAGCGTGCGAAAAACCTCCAAATTATTATTTTGTGAATCTAGAACAGAATATGAATTCCAGTTTTCAACAACTTTCGAAAAATAAGCCGCACCCTAATGTACAAAGTACCTAGGGCTACCTGCCTGCGGTTGCAGAAACGCACTCGAAGTCACACCACCGCACACACCGACCACCGGTTGTTGGACCTACATTTCCGTTTCGCCTACCAACCAAGCGTGTTTTTGCCCGGGTGATGTTGTTCACCTTCAAATTTGCCGATCGGATGCTGAATGTGCACTGGCTTACGCTGCTTTTCGTTGGCCAGACTAGCATTCCGGTTTATTGTTTATCGATATAAAAAGTCGACGAGCAGTTTGCGTGTCGCCACGATTTGACTGCGGTGCTAATGAATAGCAACAGCGTTGCATGATGTCATTCATGTATTCGATCAGGTGCGATGGTATGAAAAAATGATCATATTTGGTAAAGATAGCAGTTTTCGTTCGACAAAAAAAAACAGTCACTTCTGGTTTTGGATTGTTTGAACAGCGTGCCATTTCTGCCAATATGTGAAATGGAGTCTTAGGTAAACAACAGTTTTAATATGAAACGTAACAGACACTTCAGAATTTGGAAGTTGTCGGCTTACTTCTCTCCCAAAGCCATGGGCTTCAACCCATGAGACAGAACAATGCCATCTCTCTACCAGCATGGATAGTGCAGGGAAAAGAAAGCAAACATAAATAACAAATAAAACGAGTCACGATTCGGGCGGGCCCTTTCTAAAGTTTTCCCTCTGGAGAGAATGGGTAAGCTTTTCCGCTACCACCGCAAACTATTTGACACTGGAACTGGAGGAGCTCAGCAGCTTTGTCATGGAATGAATGGAGAAAGCTATTCCTTGTTAGTCGAATCCAATGAATGGATGTAATCGGTACTATCCAAATGGGAAGTGATGCAGTTTCGGAATAGATAGAATTGGAAAATTGACAGTTGATAGCCGAAAGAAACAGCCATCACTTCATGACTCAATTAAGGTTTGTGTGACTTCATGTGAGCTCAACGTGATTAGTATTTTTTAAGTTGTTTTTCTACGTTGTCTTAAAAGTTTATTGAAACAACAAGTATCATTCATTACATTTTTTTTCCTCATTCTCAGCGTTGACTTACAGGCATAGCCAATGATACATTTGAGTTTAAATCTGCCACAGAAGAGAAAGAGAGAGTTTACATTTTTTTCTGTGCTGTCATTATCTGGTAGCGATCCAAACGGAGTAGTTCTAGAGCCAATCTGTAGCTTCGCTCTGAGCTGCCACTTATGTTTCACATAAAAACACCAGAAAAACAAGTTTCAAATATGCAGATTTGAAAAGCCAAATATCTTCCGAGTTTGCTTTGATTTCGGGAGAAATGAAACGTCTACCAAAATTTGGTTGAATACCACCCGGTCTATCTCAGTGGCAATTTTGCTTAACATTCCGTTACCCACGGTCCGTAATGAATATTTCATCAAATATCAACAGAACGATAGCCTAATTAAAACACAAGAGACGCTCAATGATTACGTAGCAAATGATTTGAATATTATGCATTCGTTACGTTTTGGTTGAATTTAAAACACTATTTCATCTGCTTCATCTTGGCGTCACGTCCCAACTGGGACAAAACATGCTTCTCAGAGTAGCACTTCCACAGATATTAACCTAGAGCTTCCTCTGCTAATGACCATTTTGCATGCGTGTAAGTAGGAAAATTCTCCCTACGAGACATTCCAGGAATCGAACCTGTCACCCACAGCGTAGTCTAGCTGAATACCCACGCGTTTATCATTCCGGTTCTATGGATTCTAGAAAAAGACTACCCTGTCTTTTGATACATTTCTTCTGCGCCTCATAGTTCATGATTACCAACCGTTTCAACTCAAAAGAATGTATTCTTTCAGATTTCTTTTGAACCTCCCTACACTGATTCGCGTGCCCATCTGCCACAAACTATAAGCTCTCCACGACTTCCACCGAAATAGAGACTGCTGCTGCTACTGCTCGTAATTAAAAATTCATATACCTAAGGAATTAATTTCCTCCAAGCCGGACTGCTGGAGCTCTCCTCACCAGCCCGGCTCGGAGCCGGAAGGCAGTCGCGTAAACAACCCGGCAAAAGAATGTTAATGGGACGGGCGGTGGTGGGTGAGTGGCTGGCGGAAACAGTGGAAGGGGTAGGGAAATGAATCTATTAGTACGTGTTAAGAATCTGTCGGTTTTCGGTTTGTTAAAAGTTGGAATCTCGGCTGGCACGAACGTAAACAAACGCAGTTGGAGTGGCGTGGCGGCCAGGCCAAGTGGTGTGTTGGTTTTCTTTCGTCGATCCTCAATTTGTCTGTATCGGAAAAAAAATATTGAGGTCAGGAAAATGTGCCAGACCGGCTTCCCCCGGCTACGCAGTTTTGGAGCTTCATTTGAATCTTTCTTAGTCACTTGCGGGGAAGTGTTGGCAAGTTGGGCGGAACAATCAATTTGGACACTTGACAGTTAACCCGAGCGGGAATGGCTATCAAATTATGTATTACAAACAATAGTGGAAAATCTTTAAGAAGTTTCTGGATTAAGGTTTCTTATGAAATTCAACAAGTTACTACAGGTTTGTTCCGTTTTTGTTACTATCCGATATCATCAATATATAATTCCGTTTTTGCCAACACTCAAAGTTTTATCAAATGGTTTTCTTTAAATACTCGTTATTTACAGCTTAACGTTAATCTTGAGGCAATTCATGACCAATGATGACCAATGATGCGATTTCTCAAGCAATTCTTGTTAGGAATTCCACCATATAAGCATAATGTGGATTAAGAGATAGTTTTCTTCTGAGAATTTCTTTAGCAATGTATTTAGGGAATTTAGGAGTTTAAGTTTGTTAGGAATTAGTTCCTTTAAGGAACGAGTTTAGCCTGGGATCCATAAATTCAATTTACGGGTTCCTCTAGAAACTCTTTTAAGATACTCAGAAAAGAATCCGAGTATTTCAAGGAACTCCAGCAATTCCAGAGACGAATGAAGATAGAGTCCAGCAAAATTTCTAAGTTTTCAAAATGTAAGTTCAAGGGATGAGTTGAAGAAAGATTTCCTGAAAAAAAAAATACCAGAAGAAGCTCTTTCAAGAACCCTAGAAGGAACTCCTGATAGAATCATAGGAAAACTTTTAACGAAATCTCAGAAATATTTTTTTTTGGAAATCCTGAAGAAACTCCTGGAACAATATCAGGAATAATTTCTGTAGAGATTATAGAAAATAATCTTATAAGAATTCCCGTAGAAAATTCTGAAGAATCGAAAGAATTTCTGTAGGCTTTTTGGAAGTAACATCTTGGTGAATCTCAAAAGTAAGTAGAATTTCAAGAGTATGTCTTGGTTAGAACCCTGGATGTATTCCTTATGAATTCCAATTCATGGTGGAATTCCTAAAAAAATGAAAAGATGTAAGATGAAATCCCAGAAGAAATATAAAAAGGGACAAGCTGGTCAATCCGAGTAGAAAGGAACTCCTGAAGAAATCTCAGAGGTCATGCTTTGAAAAATTCTTATCAAACTCCAAGAGATAACTACGCGGAATGGTGTGAGATAAATATAGAGGAATTCCAGAAGGAACTTCTTGAGAAGAGCTTGAATATTCCTTAGAAGTTCCAAATGATCGCATAGAAACATCTTGTGATTCCCTGAAATTATCCCAGAAGAAACATTTAAAGGAATCTGTGAAAAACCCTAAAGGAATCTGAAAAGATACTCGTGAAAAAACGCCTTCCGCAAGGAAGGAAATAGGGGTGTTAGATATATTAGATACGATTATTCCTTTCCGCGCCACTGTGCCAAGAGATAGACCGGTCTCTGAGTGACCGCATCTCTAAAGTACATGCAGCAGATAAGAGCAGAAGATGATGATGTGCTCTCGTAGCATCTCCACCAGGAGAAATTGTAATACAATTTAGTTGAATTTCTACTATCGACGGTATCGGTAGCGATCGTTGGATCCTACGTCGGTCATGTGTTAATACAGTCCACTATAATTAAAATAAGCCGTGTTTCTACTAATTGAAATTAGTGCGTTAATAAAATTAATTCTCTTCGTGATCGTATCACAAGTAGTCGTCGCGTGTGTTATCCGAGTTCTTATTCGCGGGTGCTTTCGCTGAAGTGCGAACCGGGAGATTTCCCACATCTTTGGTCCTTCGAACCGGATTTGCCAGATCTGTGAAGAAGAATACTCGGTGGTTGTTAAAAAACGGCTTCGCAGTACGGTTTTTCCCGCTACTCGACTGGAAAGAACGACTTTATTTAACATACATCGATCCAATAAATTCAATAATTACTCACAAATTAGTTTCCTTAATATCCAAAAACTCCAATTACGGTTCCAGTGGCAGATTCTGAGGTTAGGTGAGTTATCAATATAAATCAGATCGGTATTTAGATTATACGATAACTTCGCACCAAAGACTAACTATAGTTTTACTTATACCGACCTCAAACTATGAATAATTCACGTTATTTTGCTGTAGTTAGTTAAATGAACTAATTTATAATAGAAATAATAGCAATAATCGAGATATTAAATTTTCCATCAACTTCACGTTCTTCTGGGTATGTTTTCATTTGCTTTTTGCTGTCGTGGTTGAAGAGCTGTCATCGCTAAGTCACGGTTGACGTTCAACGCTACGTCACGCCGCCTTTATGCAGAGTAGATCCAAAGGGCCTATCGTTCGTATTCCGCAACACCCCGACCCGTAATGCCTTACCTTTGAACGGCCTTACCACTCTGCAGTACGTCCAACAAAGCTACTTTGATCGCAGGCCTCTGGTATACTCCTGATGCTGTCTGGACATCAACCTTCCTGACCTGACCATCACTCGCTGTGTAGACCTTCACAATACGACCTCGAAGCCATCCGTTACGAACCGTCTCGTCTACGATGATTACCGGATCGTCAACTTGGAGCGGGCGGACATCGTTGAACCACTTGGTCCGACGTGCTATGGTAGGGAGGTAGCCTTGAATCCACCGCTTCCAAAACTGGTTTAGAAGTTGTTGCATCAGTTTCCAATTTACTCTTAAGGAGATCTCTTCAGATATTGGTATTCTCGATGCAGTGTTGGCGCCACTCGAACTCATCAGCAGGAAGTTGTAGGGGGTAATTGCTTCTTCTGTAGAGTCTTCTAGCGGCACGAAAGTCAACGGATGGGAGTTGACAATCATTTCGGCTTCTGTCAAAAAGGTCGCCAGCTCCTCATCGTTCAAGTGTTGGTTATGGTGTAAAGATTTGAACGCGTCTTTGATTGAGCGTACCTTTCGCTCCCACACACCACCCATGTGGGGAGCAGAGGGCGGGTTGAAAACCCACTCGATTTCAGCATTGGTGAATGAATTGGCCAGTTCCCGATTGATAGTTTTGATCTCATCGGCAATCTCGCGAGCAGCTCCCCGAAAATTGGTACCGTTATCACTAAATATCTGTTGCGGTGCACCTCTTCGGGATATGAAACGGTGGATTGCCAGTCTATACGATTCCGTTGATAATGTATGCACTACTTCAACATGTACCGCTCGTATGGTTAAACATGTAAATAGTGCCACCCACCGTTTCTCATTACATCGCCGGCGCTTCACAATCAAAGGCCCGAAATAATCCAAGCCGGTAAAGGTAAACGGACGAACATAAGGCGCTACTCTTGGATGTGGCAGAGTAGCCATCTTTGGCTCAGCAGGTTTCGCTCGGTAGACTTTGCGCCACATACATTGTTTCACGACCTTCTTTACTTCAGAACGAATCTTGGGGATGTAATACCGTTGGCGCAGTTCGTTGACAACAGTGTCGACGTTCGCGTGTCCGTAGCGTTGATGATGTTCAAGAATCAAGAGCTTGGTGACATGATGACCCCTAGGAACTATCACCGGATTTTGGAATTCTGCCGAGTAATACAGCGAAACTTCGTTGATCCGACTACTCATCCGCAACACACCTTTGTCGTCTAGAAATGGTGACAACTTTCGAATGCAGCTGCTCTTGTTCAGCGGCTTGCGTTCGTAACTGGGCATCTCAGAATTCTTACGCAGGATGGATACCTCTTCGGGGTATTCTGTGCCTTGAATAACTCGCCACAAACTTGCCTCTGCTGCTACGTAATCTCGCTGCTCCAAAACTGCAATCCTACTGCCAGTCGTTTCTCGGTGAGGAGTTCGGCAGCGATGGACGAAGTGATGCAGGTAGCTCAGGTTCTTCACTAGATCCTTCCAGCGAGAAAACTTTCCAAAATCGTTAGTTGAGTCACACACTGCAACGTGGTGTTGAACAGCTTTAGTCTCTTCCTGAGGCTCTGCGTATTTGGCCGGTTGACGCGGCCACTCCTTTTCTGCTCGATGTAGAAATGCTGGTCCCGTGAACCACGGACTTTCTGGATCGAAACACGGACCTGTTCCCCACTTGGTACCCTTGTCGGCGACATTCAGGTTTGTTGGGACGTAGTGCCATTCATCGATACTTGTTTCCGACTGAATCTCAGCAACCCGAAAAGCAACGAATTGCCGGAACTTCCGAGGATCTGCCCTCAACCAAGCGAGAACGGTCGTTGAATCAGTCCACATGTAGCGTTTCTGGACTGGTATGGAGTGATTCTCCTGGATACTCCTTAGAAGTCTCACTCCAATCACCGCAGCGCACAGTTCGTTTCTTGGAACCGATTGAGGTTTTAGAGGTGTAACTTTCGTCTTCGCGGCGACTAGGGCACAGCGCGGTGAACCTTCGTCGAAAATCCTGAAGTACGCTGCAGCACAGTATGCCATTAGGCTGGCATCAACGAAGATATGGAGTTCGAGAGAATCGTAGCTGTTCGGGTGGTAATTCGGGAAATAACACCTTGGAATTCGAACCTGTCTCAGATGCGGAGCCAATCGAACCCATCGCTGCCAATTCTCAAAAACATCTGTCGTCACAGGATCGTCCCAACTAACACCGGATCTCCAAACATCCTGAATCAAAATTTTTCCGTGCACTGTATACGTAGCTACGATCCCGATGGGGTCAAAATGGCTCATCACGACCCGGAGAACTTGTCTTTTTGTGGGGACGATGCTTCCGGATAATAACGGATGAAGATCTTCACGACACTGGGTTTCAAATTCGAACATGTCATCCTTGGGATCCCATGTCATCCCCAAAACACGTTCGGCAACCGTAGACTTCTCAACTGAAAAGCATCTTGCTGTATCGTTGCTGTCGACCCCGACCCGTCGAAGTACCTCATCAGAATTAGACTGCCAGTTGCGAATCTCGAATCCAGCTTTATCGAAGATCAAGCGCACTTCTTTCACGATCCGCACAGTTTCATCTACCGTATCTCTGCTGTCCAGAAAGTCGTCAACGTATGTACAGTTGATGATCGCCGCCGCCGCTTCTGGAAACGTTTCCTCAAAGTCCTTGGCGTTGGTGTTTTTAACATGCTGCGCCAAACACGGGGAGCACGATGCGCCGAAGATAACGACGTCCATGACGTACACCGTTGGTGCTTGCTCGGGATCGATTCGAAATAAGAATCTTTGGGCTTGGCGGTCGCTTTCCTTGACCAGCAGTTGGTGAAACATTTGGCGGACATCACCAACTGCAACGTACTGCCGTTGACGAAATCCACAGATGACCTTGAGCAGTGGGGTTAGAAGATCTGGCCCGACCAGTAACATGGAGTTGAGTGACACATCTCCTACACGGGCCGCTGCGTCCCGCACGATGCGAAGTTTCTCAGGTTTGCGAGGATTCTGGACGATACCTAGGGGAAGGTACCAGACGTGACGTGGATCAGACTGCTGTAACTCGTCCTCGGTAGCAATATGAGCATAACCGCGCTGCAGATACTCGTCGATCTGCTCTGCAACCTTCATTTTCAGCGCTGGATTTTTGGCAAATTTCTTTTCCAAACAGATTAAGCGACGTTCAGCCATTCTGTAGCTAGAAGGGAACTCGAAATCGTCGCTCTTCCATAGGAGGCCGCATTCGAACCTGCCAGACTCGGTCCGCTTAGTGGACTGCATCAAAACCTGCCGAGCTCGTTGATCTTCGGAAGACTCTAAAGGTGGCAAAGGGTTCACACCGAGCGACTCCACTGCGAAGTAGTCGTTAACAAGCTTGTGGAGAGACTCGTCTGCGCTACAGTTGCACATGTGGAACATCACGTGATCGGTATGTGGCATTCCTCGGTGTCCACCTCCGAATATTGTCCACCCAAGTCGCGTTTTGGCTGCTATCGGTTCTCTGCTACGCCTCTCGCGTTTGTCCAACGTTAACTTCAGCGCGGCGTTATCCAGACCTATGAGAATACGAGGAACTGCATTCGAAAAACTTCGAACAGGAAGACCTTTCAAATGCGGAAACAGTTTGGAGAGTTCTTCATAATCCAGGCTTTGTTGCGGTAGGTCCAGGTGCGGTATTGTTTGGACCCCTGATATGGCGTAATCTGGTCCACCGTTGACACCGGAAATGCGCAACTCCACTTGCCTAGATGACGGTTCCTTCCTGGTAACGCTCCCTGTCCACTGGATGCATAGCGAACTGATGTTCCCGTTCAGCCCAAGTTCATCAGCAATAGCTTCTTCCATCAGCGTGACATTCGATCCATCGTCCAGGAATGCGAAGGTTGAGACGGACTTGCCATTGCTGGAGAGGGTGACAGGAATCACCTTGAATAACACACCGGCTTGGCGAGAACAGTGAGCCGAGATAATTCCTGACGGGCCTGCATGCTCAGCATTGTTTGGTTTGGTGTTCGCAGGATGGAGAAGTCTATGATGAGGTTCCATACATCCGTTGGTTTCACAGATTTGCCTCGATCTGCACGGCCACTTTCCGTGGCTTCCCAGGCAACGTTGGCATAGTTTAAGCTGATCAACGAGACGCTTCCTTTGCTCCATACCGAAGCCAATGAATTTATCGCAGGTTCGGAGCTTATGGTCACTATTATTACACGCAGGGCACGGTTTAGGGACATACGATTCGGATTTTGGATGATATTCCTTTTTCGGGCTCGATACCGGGGAGCTCCTCTTCTCCTCCACGGTGTGCGCGTTAACGAACCCCCCTTTCTCCTTCTTACTTCTTCGGTTCTCGTCCGCATGCGAATCAGTAGGCAGCGACACTTTGCACGCAGCAGTTTTGATGGATGTGACGTAATCACTGAAGATCCTCAGCGAGACCTGCGGTACCCTTTGCGTATGAAGACCCCAATCGAGGCGAAGACTAGGAGGTAGTTTCCCTACCAACTCTGACAGCAGCATGGGGTTCGACAAGTGGTCTTGCAGATTCGCCCCGTCAATGAAGGTCACCAGGTTTCTTACTTCCCTTCCGAAACTGATTAACGTCTCAAGCTTGTTGACATTGGGCGGAGGTGCGTGTCGAATCTTGACCAGCAGACAATGAACTAGCTGTTCCGGTCGGCCACATTCGTCGCGAAGAGTTTCAATGATCTCTGGGATCGCCGTCGGCAGAGTCAGTATGCTCTGGACTTTCTCCCTAGCAGCGCCAACCAAGCTTTTTTGTAGCCTGGCCAGGTTCTCGTCTGGTTGAATCCCACACATGGCCGTCGTGGACTCAAACGCGTTTATAAACATTGGCCACTCAAGAGGATCACCTGAGAATTTAGGCAATTCACGCGATACCACTTGTCGTGCAGCCAACTGCTGTGCGCTCAATATTCCTTCAGCAGCTTGTGCTCGGTGGAAGCTCGAAGCTTGACCTGAAAGTGTCTGCTGATCAGAATGTCCTGTTGGATCCGGTTGCGGTTCCGATGCGTAGGTTCTTGCTACATTTCCCACAGTGGTACTCGATTGCTGAAACGGCACCGATTGTGTTGACCATCGAGGGTACGACGGTTGGTAGACATTCATCGGGTGGAAAGCGCCGATCGGCTGCACAACGGGAATCTGGTTTGCAGCTGGAAAATGCTGCTGGTTGTCGACAAAGGTCACATTTGCGTTTCGCGGCCACTGTGCTGGAAACGAAGAGGCGTTCTGGTTCAGTGTTGGAGGAAAGGGCTGACCAGTTTGTTGACCACACGGCTGGAACCGTTGATGAATTTGGTGCTGCATCCTGGGTAGCTGAGCATCTGGCAGCTGAGCTTGACTTCCACAGCGTACACGGGCAGAAACGTGACTTCCCAAAGGATTCGAACCTGAAAGCACTGGCTGCTTCGGACCTGACAGAACGGTCGGTGGAAGTTGCCGGTTAGGCTGAGGCAGTGGGTGTTGTTTCTGCTGTTCTTGGTGGACGACGTTGCTAAGCGGAACTGAACACGACTGCTCAGGAGGATGAATAGTTGTGCAGTTTGTCATTGTTCTCGCTGGGTCACTGTTAGCTACTGACACGACGGGTGCGACGACTGACGGCAAATCACTTGGTGGGAGAATCGATGTGACCTGGCCAACGTTGGGGTGCACGAATGGAGGTTGATTGGCAAGACCCTGGGTTACCATCGGATGATCGAGAGAAGAAACCGGCTGAGCTGATACCGTTTGTTGTTCTGGTACCGCTAGAACCACGTTCCCAGTGGAAACAATAGGTGTCGATGTTGACGCCCCTGGTTGATGATCCACCGTCTTCGCTGGAGTATCTACCGATTGATTGATCCACGCTCTTACCTCGCTTCTATAACTTTGCCGGCTCCTAGCACTGTGTCGGCTCCTAAAGCTAGAAGTGCTGCCTCTAAGCTGCCTGTCCGACTGAATCTCAGCCTCCAGCTGATGCTTCTCGGCTAGAAAAGCTCGCTCGCGTTCAGCTTGCTGCAGTAGAAGGCGATCTTCCAGCGCCTTAGATTCTTCTAGCTGCCTCAACCGCAAACGGGCATTCGAGCTTCCGGAGCTGACCGAAATCGCTGAGCTGTTAGTGCCGTCGTCCCGGCTGGAGCAATATCCACAATGCCATGGCTTGTTGCAAATAGAGGCTTGAACTCCTGCACAAGTGTAGTGGAACCAAGTTCCACAAATATCGCATGCAACCATATCGTCGGCATGGTCCGGCCGATTGCATGCCTTGCAGTGGTTGACAGACTGCATCGCTGCACTGCTCCTTACTGGCTGGAACCTGATTGGATGCAGTAATTTTCGAGGATGTTAAAAAACGGCTTCGCAGTACGGTTTTTCCCGCTACTCGACTGGAAAGAACGACTTTATTTAACATACATCGATCCAATAAATTCAATAATTACTCACAAATTAGTTTCCTTAATATCCAAAAACTCCAATTACGGTTCCAGTGGCAGATTCTGAGGTTAGGTGAGTTATCAATATAAATCAGATCGGTATTTAGATTATACGATAACTTCGCACCAAAGACTAACTATAGTTTTACTTATACCGACCTCAAACTATGAATAATTCACGTTATTTTGCTGTAGTTAGTCAAATGAACTAATTTATAATAGAAATAATAGCAATAATCGAGATATTAAATTTTCCATCAACTTCACGTTCTTCTGGGTATGTTTTCATTTGCTTTTTGCTGTCGTGGTTGAAGAGCTGTCATCGCTAAGTCACGGTTAACGTTCAACGCTACGTCACGCCGCCTTTATGCAGAGTAGATCCAAAGGGCCTATCGTTCGTATTCCGCAACAGTGGTAGTGCGCGTCGCTTGGGTTTGATTCGGTTATCGACCCGGTGTGATTTACAATAGACCAGTGCGGTCTGATTGTTCGCCTTTGTACTGGCGCAGTGCACAGTGATATTACTCCGCCGGCGTGGAGAACGCTGGGGAAAGTGGATTAATTGCTGTTGTTGCTGGTGCTGATTGTTGCTGCTGTGGTTGGTGCTGACTGTTGCTGCTGTTGGATACGTCGTCGTCGTCGCGGTGCGGTGCTTGGATAACTGCATGCGTGATTGCAGTTGATTGCCATCGAGGATCGAGAAGGATCTTGATCGTCTGCTGTGGACATCACCATCGGTACCCAAGGCCCCTGGACGGTTGGATTCGCCGAAAGTCAGATAAGTACAGTGTGCGTGAGATTGTGTGGTTGAGGTGGTTTAGCTTGGCTTTATTGCATTTGCCAGCTAGATCGAAAGCTCTACGAGCGGTAGAGAAATTTTAAGCTCTGATAGAGACTTAATTGCATGCGACACTGTACTCATCAGTAGCATTCTGTGGAGAAAGTGTTTGAGTTTCTCCGGTTTGATAATTTTGGGATTTAAGATTGCTTGATTTCACAGAGATTTATAAATTCTGGTAGATTTAATCTGTCAACTGTCAATCGTTCGGTCGCTTGAGGTCCCGGGAGTGAGATGTGGTTGTGGTGATTCACAGTGCGTGATAAGTGCCTGCCTAACGATGACGGTGCCTGAGCTGAGACAACCTGTGAAGCAAGAACGACTTGCTTGGATATTGGAGAATATCGAGGAGTTCTTGTCGTTGTACCAGGCGGATCGAGACAAAAGTGCAGTGAATCTTCGATTAAAGAAACTGGATGAAGTGTATGATAAATACTGTGAAGTGAGAGTGAACATTGAAGTGATTACCGATGACTTGGACGTCGGTCAAGAAGTGGAAAATACCTCTGAGGATGGAGCCGTAGGACAAGCTGATATGGCCGAGGTTCGCCAACTAGAAAACGAAGAGATCTTCAAGGAATTCGAAAACAAGTACTTTCGATTGAAGCAGGCGCTACTTTCGAAGGTCAGTGTATCAACGGAAGTTGTTGAACGCCGAAGGGATGAGGTCCAGACTTACCAGTCATCGCGAACGAGATATCCTGAACTGAAGCTACCCACTTTCTCTGGGAGATTGTCGGAGTGGATGAACTTTCGGGACAACTTCAGATCACTGATACACGATAACAACCAACTCAGTGCGATCGATAAGTTCAACTACTTACGCACATCGCTGAAGGACGACGCTCTGTATCAGATCAACCAGATTCAGGTTACAGCTGCCAATTACGATCTTGCTTGGGGCATTCTGGAGTCAAAGTTCGAGAACCACAAGTTGATCGCGCAGGAGCATTTGAAGGCATTGTTCAATGTTGCTCCGATGAAGTCTGAGACTTTCCAAGGCCTGAATCATATCCTGATGACGTTTAAGATCAACCTTCAGCAGTTGGAGAAGTTGGGAGAAGATACTGCGCAGTGGAGCACGCTGCTAGCCTTCATGCTTTCCCAGAAGTTGGATGATGATACGCTTCGTCTGTGGGAAACTCACCACAGTTCGAAGAACATTCCGTCGTATACAGCGATGGTTGAGTTTCTCGAGAATCATTGTGCCATCCTACAATCAACGTCGGCACGGAAGACCAATGAGTTCAAGAAACCTTCGAAACCCCCATTTGTTCATGCTGCGATATCAACCAAAAATTGCACGGTTTGCAATGGAGGTCCACATTCCGTTGAGCAGTGTTCGAGTTTTGGCAGAATGAAGATCGTGGATAGGAAGGTGCTAGCCCGGAAGCTTGGATTGTGTCTGAACTGCTTACGTTCTGGACATTTCGTTGCGGACTGTTCGAGATCATCGTGTGGAAAGTGTGGTCAGCGGCACCACCATTTGCTGCATCCATACAGCAACCATGTAGGCCAAGGGCAGAACGTGAATCAGCCCTCCTCCCAGAGACACACGAAAGGACCTCAAGCCGCGAACTCTCAATCTCTGCAATCCAATCAAGCCCAAAACCGGAACAATTCTCGACACTCACAGACTACACCAACTCCAAGTACATCCTCGCAAAATGCATGCTTACCACCTCCCACCAATCCTTCTACTGTACACCACACTGCTACACCATCAAAAACACACCACCATTCAAACACTGCCTTATTATCGACTGCAATTGTGAAGCTCGGTGATCACCATGGAAACACCGTACTTGCACGCGCTTTGCTGGATAATGGTTCTCAAGTCTGTCTGATGACTGAGAATCTCGCTCAACGGTTGAGCTTCCGAAGGATTCGGGAGAACATGCCGGTGAACGGAGTTGGTGGTTCATGTTCAGTTGCTAAACAAGCTGTATTAGCAATAGTTCTGTCATGCAACTCGTCGTACGTGACAGGGGAAGTCAAATTCCTGGTTCTACCGAAGATTACTACAAGTCTACCGCAGCAATACATCGATACGTCATCGTGGAATCTGCCATCAGGAGTATGCCTAGCGGATCCCGGCTTCAATGAATCTGGTTCGATCGATGTGATACTGGGAGTAGCTGTCTTCTACGAGTTGCTACTATGTGAGCAGCTGAAACTCTCCAGGTCAGGTCCGATTCTCCACAACACGGAACTAGGATGGATCGTCGCTGGAGAGCTACCGGAAACAGCTATCGTGAGCTACAGTGCAGTAACTTCATCGTCGGTAACAACGACAGAGGTGTTTGAGGAGCTGACAAAGTTTTGGGAATTGGAAGCTTGCAACACGAAGAGCTGTCTGTCCATCGAGGAGTCTGCCTGCGAAACCATCTTCGAGGAGACAACCACCAGAGATCTGGATGGGAAGTTCCGAGTGCAGCTACCAAAGAAGAAACACATGCTGGACAAATTAGGAAACTCAAAAGCAATAGCTAGGAAACGCTATTTGTCAATGGAGAAGCGACTAGATGCCAACCCAGAACTAAAGACCATGTATAAGGCATTTATGCATGAGTATCTTCAGATGGGACATATGAAGGAGATAAAGGCGGAAGAGGAAGAATCAGGTCTAGAGTACTACATTCCTCATCACGCTGTCCTGAAGCCGGACAGCACGACAACTAAGCTAAGAGTTGTTTTCGATGCATCCTGTCCAACGGATACGTGTGTCCCTCAACGATGTTCTGATGGTTGGGCCTGTTGTTTAGGATGATCTGTGGAGCATCCAACTACGTTTTCGACTGTTTAGGTATGCTGTTATAGGAGATGCAGAGAAAATGTATCGAATGGTATGGCAGCAAGCGTCAGACCAACTTCTCCATAAGATATTCTGGAGAGATTCTTCAGAGGAGCCACTGCGGACGTACAAGCTTACTGCCGTTACGTATGGTACATCATCTGCACCATACCTCGCTACTCGCTGTTTGAATCGATGTGCCGAAGAAGGGGCAGAACGTTATCCAGTTGCTGCAACGATAGTCAAGAAGACCTTTTACGTGGATGATATGCTAGCGGGTTTCCACAGTGTTGAAGAAGGGAAACTTGTTTGCAAGGACGTCCGAGAACTTCTGCAAGGATCAGGTTTCAATCTGAGGAAGTGGAACAGCAATGATCCGGAAATCTTGTCGGAAATCCCTTCTCAATTACGTGATGATCGTGAAGTTCTTGATCTGGATGAGAAGGCGACGGTGAAGACGTTGGGTCTAACTTGGGAGCCAGCTACGGATACGTTGCGGATCAAGGTTCCCAACTGGAAGCCTGAAGGGCCAGTAACGCATCGAATCGTTCTCTCAGAGATCGCACGGCTTTTCGATCCATATGGACTAGTGGGTCCAGTAATAGTTCAAGGAAAGCTATTTCTGCAAGAACTTTGGCAAGCAAAGTACTCCTGGGATGAGCTTTTAAGTGGCGACCTCCAGTCACGATGGCTTGAGTTCAGGAGAAACCTCAGCGAGCTTGATGCAATCTCTGTACCCAGGTGGATTGCATTCGGAAAAGACGTGACCTCTTGCGAAATCCACGGATTCAGTGACGCTAGCGACAAGGCCTACGGAGCAACAGTCTACCTACGATGTGTGAACCTGGACGGAGAAATAACGGTGAACCTGTTGATGGCCAAATCAAAGGTTGCGCCGTTGGAAGATCTCAGCCGAAGAAAGAAGAAGCAATCTACGCCTCGTCTAGAGTTGTCTGGCGCACTGTTGCTCGCTCATCTCTAGCAATCCGTTATTAGCAGTTTGGAGCTTTCAGTAGCGTCTTTCTTTTGGACGGATTCGACAATTGTTAAATGCTGGATTTTTTTTTTTTTTTTTTTTAGTAGAAACACGGTTTATTTTAATTATAGTAGACTGTATTAACACATGACCGACGTAGGATCCAACGATCGCTACCGATACCGTCGATGGTAGAAATTCAAAACTATATTACATTATCTCCTGTTGGAGATGCTGCGAGAGCACATCTTCCAAACCTTGCCGGCTATTTCTCTCGTGCAGCCTATTGACTACAACAGATGCGGTCACTCAATATGCCGATCTATCTTGTGCCACAGTGGCGCGTAAAATTCAAATCATAGTAATATCTAACATGCGACGAAATGTTTTCGAGCAAAGCCACGTAGCCATGAGCAATTGATGGGAAATCTACCACTGGAGCGAGTATCGCGAGCCCCTGCCTTCCAGCGTGTGGGCATCGACTATTGTGGCCCTTTCGAGTTGCAACCAGCCACCCGAAAAGGAGCACCGGTGAAGTGTTATCTTTGCCTGTTTGTGTGCTTGGTCTGCAAAGCAGTTCATGTTGAAGTTGTGATGGATCTCACAAGCGAAGCTTTCCTTGCCGCTCTAAGGCGATTTGTCGCAAGGCGTGGACGGCCTGAGATGATTCTGTGCGACAACGCCTCCAACTTTGTCGGAGCCCGACGAGAGTTGAACGAGTTGCATAGACTATTTCAACAACAGCAATTCCAGGAACGAGTTTCAACAAGTGCAATGCGAGACTTGATAGAGTTCAAGTTTATCCCAGCGAGATCCCCGAACTTTGGCGGCCTATGGGAGGCCGCAGTCAAATCGCTGAAAGGGCATATGCGGAGAGTAGTCGGTAACAGAACGTTGAAACTGGACGAGATGCACACTGTCGTGACGCAGATTGAAGCTTGCTTCAACTCAAGGCCGTTAACACCGTTGAGCAACGATCCGCGTGACTTGGAAGTTCTAACGCCTGGGTACTTCTTAATTCAGCGTCCTCTCACCGCTATACCTGAGCCAAGCCTCAGCGAGGTACCGGAGGGAAGACTTAGCAGATGGCAACGTGTCCAAAGCTACAGCCAGCAGATTTGGAAGGTTGGGAAGAGTAACGGAGATTCATCCCGGTCCAGACGGAAATACGAGAGTTGTCACCGTCCGCACGAAGGATGGTTCGTATCGTCGAGCCATTTCGAAGATTTGTATTCTACCTATGCAAGATACCAGCGCAGTTGCCGAAGAACAGTGAAACCTGTTCAACAATAAGTATTATCGCCCCCGTCGGGGCACTTTGGCATCTTGCGGTGTACTTCCGCCGCTTTCGCCAGGGGGCTACCCCTAAGTTATGTATTTCATCTGTATGTATCCAGCAACCCACTGATTGGCTCTCCTTCGACAGCAATATCCCGTTCTACGTATTCCTGGACATCCTGTTCATCCGACTACAATGAAATAAAGTGATCATCGCCCCCATTGAGGGCAACCGTTGGCAACTTCGTGGCAATCTGGCCACAACTGCCGAGGGGGGCGACGTTTAAGTTATGTTTAGCACAATTGAATTTGTATTCCGGATCCAAACGCGTTATCATTCTTTGGCAGATTTGGATCCACCACTCATCGTTTTCGTCCATCAATATGATCAAGGAAGATCAGCTCAGCTAAGTTTGGCTCCATATGGGGCAAAGTTGGCGGTTTACGACGGCACAAGTCGTTTATGCCAGGGGCCGCTATTCAAGTTATGTTAGACTAAGTCAGAATCAATTCGGAAGCCAATCGATTTTCCTTCCATCAGGATCAACCCACGGACTCAACGATCATCGCTCATCTAGTATGTGTTCTCCCACGGATTTCAACAACTACAGCTAAGTATGGCCCCAGTAGGGGCACTATTGGCATCAGGCGGCGCTCTTGCCGCACACGCCAGGGGCCGCCCTCAAAGTTACGTTTTTCAAGCCTAAAAGATTGTTCGGAGCCCAATCAGTCTTTCTCTGCGACAGACATCTTCTACGTTGACTTCAAGCTCAGCATGATGGCCACTTCTCCGTAGCTTTTACGCCCCCATAGGGGCACATTTTGGCACGAATGGACACCTGTTCCGTTATCGCCAGGGGGCGACAGATAAGTTATGTCCCTCCAATTTTCAATTCATTCCGGAATCAAGCCGTGTCATTCTTCAACAGCGTTCGGGTACGACCGGTACGACTGAGAAGCAGCATCAGGGTCTGGCGACATCATCGGAAGGCATCGAACGAGGATCAGTCAGTCGTAGACAATCTGGTGAATGGGCAAGAATCGTCTACAGCGTACAATAGGAGGTCAGATCGGGAACCATACGACGGTGGCAGGAGCTTGATGATCTGGAGAAGATCCGGCTTGTCTTGTATATAAGTTGTTAGTTTAAGATATGTTTGAATTTTGAATTGAGTGAACTCAAGGGGGCCGGTATGTTAGATATATTAGATACGATTATTCCTTTCCGCGCCACTGTGCCAAGAGATAGACCGGTCTCTGAGTGACCGCATCTCTAAAGTACATGCAGCAGATAAGAGCAGAAGATGATGATGTGCTCTCGTAGCATCTCCACCAGGAGAAATTGTAATACAATTTAGTTGAATTTCTACCATCGACGGTATCGGTAGCGATCGTTGGATCCTACGTCGGTCATGTGTTAATACAGTCCACTATAATTAAAATAAGCCGTGTTTCTACTAATTGAAATTAGTGCGTTAATAAAATTAATTCTCTTCGTGATCGTATCACAAGTAGTCGTCGCGTGTGTTATCCGAGTTCTTATTCGCGGGTGCTTTCGCTGAAGTGCGAACCGGGAGATTTCCCACAGGGAACTTACGGATTTTCGGCAGTTTTGTTCTCTTCGTCATGTTTTTTTTATAAACCTGTTGATCTCAGAGTTGGCCTCAAATCCTTCCCAACCAAGCGAGTTATCTGCCCAAATTTCAGGAAAATTAACTCACAAAAACCCCCATGACGAAAAGAACAAACCTGCCGATAATACCCTTTGTCACCCTATATACTTTTGTGTTAACATATCGAAATTGTGCTCTGGGATCAGTCATTCCAAGAATTGTGTCATTCTTGAAAGCGTCGATTCGGGTACGGGAACCAGTGCATAAAAAGGAATTTCAACATATCTAGATTCAATTACTTAGCTTATTTCAGAAACTGAGTCTGAAAGTATAATATATGAACAATTTGAGCGGCTATACCAGTTCTATAAGAATGTCACGGAAAAACTGACTACTTTCGAAAAATGCAATTTTATATTTATCATAAATATCAATAGGTATTTTTCGAAGAGACATTGACCTCAAATATTAAACTGAGAGCCGTTTCTCCTTGACTATGTTGTAGAACTAGTCTAGCAGCACAAGTTTTTCGTATACCATATTTTGAGGTTCAGCTTCTGTAATGAACTACAGGGGATACTCAAAATAACTGGGACAGGTAAAATGTTCACTATTTAAAAAATGTTCAACTCAAATTTTCACTGTAAGTTTATCAACTAGTTGGTTATCAGTGGTCAAAATTAGGAAAAGATCGGGCAATTCTACACGAAGTTATAAAGGTTCTAGAAAAAGGTATAACTATCCGATAGCCAACTTTGAGCTGTTATATCTCCGGATTCAATGAACCGAATGTAATGGAATTTTGATCATTTATGACAAATATAATGAGCAATTAAAAACTTTTGACTAAACTTAAAATTCTTTACACGAAAGAAAATTATTACGATTAGATTATTTTTCTTATATAACACCAATTTATCCGAAACTTCATCATCGTTTCAAAATTCGTGATAGTAATTATAGTTAATTTAAATTCCCTCGAATTGAATTGAATATATTTATGTTTCAAAGAAGAGCAACCAAATAGCCAGCATTAAATTGAAAAAGTAATGGGATGCATATGAAAAATAGATACATTTACTGAAAAAACTTAGCATGAATGAAATCGCCATAACTTTTTTTTCTTATTAATAATTTCAAATTAAGTCAACTGTATTTCAAAGTTCATTATATTAGTCATAAATGATCAAAATTTCATTGCATTCGGTTCATTGAATCTGGAGATATAACAGCTCAAAGTTGGCCATCGGATAATTATTCCTTTTCCTAAAATCTTTATAACTTCGTGTAGAATGGTCCGATCTTTTCCAAATTTAAACCACCGATACACAACTAGTTGATGAACTTACAGAAAAAATTTGAGAATATTTGATGCCCTTTTCGAAAAGTTACAGCGAGTTGAACATTTTTTGAAAAGTGAAAATTTTACCTGTCCCAGTTATTTTGAGTATCACCTGTATATAGTGTGACTATCACACCGAGGACCTGGGATCAATTACAACTCAAAATGAGAGTTCTTTCTTATTATTTCAATAAAATTGGGTTCTTTATGAGTATTCATATAACTTCATAATCGGAATCTCCGCACAAAAAATAGTCGAAATCCAAAATTGCATCATTTTTGGTACCCGAGAACTATTTTAAAAATGCGTTTAAAGTTTGTATGGGGAATTTGTTTTGTTCGGGGCGAACTGTTATTTTATCAATTATCCACGGAATTAAAATTGTTTTGATTATTTTACTATCAAAACAAGGTATTGTAACGCAATAAAATAACGTTATACTCATAAAAATAAGCTCCTTCGAAGAGGCTATAGAAACATTCAATATTTTATTCACTAATCAACCCAATTCCTAGAATTGTTCTCAGTGCAACAGGTGGTGAACTTCCTAAAATCATTTTTTTTATAACTGCGAACTGCGAGCCGCGTGAATTAAACTGAAGCCCATTGAACAATTTTTATAATTATGCCAATAAAAGTTTGAAAAGGAAAGAATAAGTCCAAATACACCAGTTAACAAAATAAATTGAAAGTCGTGAACTTCAATCGACGACAAAAAATGTTGATGCATAATTACGTGCCAACTTTGAGATCGAAAATCGTGATTCAAAAAAAATTAGTAGAACAATTTTCGAGTTTTACCAGAAATTCCAAAATTTTAAAAATAAGAAATTTACTAAAATTCAAATATTTTGCGTTGCAGTTAAACATTTTTAAATCCTTTCGCAGGAATAGAAAGCTGAACATAATATGTTTTGATCATCTGAGCACAACTTTTTCGCCAGACTTATGGAAATTGAGATATTGGTAAGTGTATGGGACAATTTCCTTGAATTTTAGCAAATTTTTAATAAATAATGAAGATTAGTTTTTCTCTGGGTTAAAAAATGCTGTAAACTAGAGTAATCAAAAATGAATTTCAAATTGATTAACAATTTCACAATATGTTTTGAAAGAATAATTCGAAAATATTCAGAACTATAATAAATCTGAAAGCTTAGACATTTCTAAAAACATCGATTTCAAAACAGCTCTTTTCAATATATCTTTCTATGGTGTTGTTAAAAGATAACGTTTTCTCCAAAACAACACATTAAGCATACATTTTACAGAGTGTGTTCTTTGCACTCTAGATTCATGTAGTATATGTCAGGAATAATTCGTTTAATTTCATTAATAAAAAAAACATTGAAATTTTCGATTTACCCCAGTCGACATTCAATCAGAAATTCCATAACGTTTTCGTAATTTTCATTATACCGATTCTGAAAGAGTGTTTTGGAAACCTTTCAGAAGTTTGTTTAGAATATTCAACACTTAATTCATTATAAAAAGAAAATCGGGTTAAGTACTCCAATCTAACAATGACAGCTTATTCAGCCAAAATTTCAAAAATCATTAAGAGCGGTTTATTCATCTATTATACAGCAATAATGATTGTTCGGCTGTTCCTTTTAATTCCACTAAGAATTTGCATCCTTTGACAGACACGTATTTATACCTCAACAATATGAAAAGCCACCCCAACTATCAATCACTCATTTTACAAGCACCTTTACGACGAATTGATTCAACATTATGCTGAATAACATTTGGATAATTTTCAGGCGCAACCTTTGTTCGGGTTTTGTTTACACAAATTTAGAGAAGCTTTTAAGCATAGTGTTGTGTAACAACTGAACTGTTTGTTGTCGAACCGTTTTACACAACAATATGGTAAAGCTGTTATTCAGCTTTAGCAAATATGATAAAAAATTAAAAACATTCAATTTCCACGAGAGTTTATGATTGGAACTTAAGGCGAAACTAGAAGCATTTTCTCATTTTTTTGGTTTTAGATTTTTTATAAAATAACGAAGCAATATTTTCAAAATCGGTTTTCATACACATGTAGAGTATGGATCAAGGTATCTTCTGAATATTTCCATGGTGGAAAATGTTTTTCGTTTTTGCAGAAACCATTTTTTTGTGAATTTTTATTTAAAAATGGTTTCTGCAAAAACGAAAAACATTTTCAACCATGGAAAAATTCAGGAGATACCTTGATCCATACTCTACATGTGTATGAAAACCGATTTTGAAAATATTGCTTTAATTTATTAAAAATCTAACACCAAAAAGTGAGGAAATTGATCCAGTTTCTCCTTAATGCTGTGCACAAATATTGTTAAATAATAACTACACATAAATTTATCTAAATCCAGATTCGAACTCGAGACCCGTCGATTGCCAGCCGCATGCTTCCTATCTGCTCCAACCTAGAGATGATGAATTGCAGTGCTTAAATCAAAACATAAACTTCCCGTGGTT
Source organism: Aedes albopictus (assembly GCF_035046485.1). Taxonomy (NCBI): domain Eukaryota; kingdom Metazoa; phylum Arthropoda; class Insecta; order Diptera; family Culicidae; genus Aedes; species Aedes albopictus. The sequence continues at coordinate 381,944,245 of NC_085138.1, forward strand.
TAATAATGATCAGAATTTGACTCCTATTCAGCAGTGGTGAATTAGCACAACATTATGGTTAACGACTGAACAACAGATTTTAGCTGTTGTTCAGTTAAAAACACGTGTTTTTCATCATGTACTCTGAGTCGAAGTATGATGAATCGAAAGCGCTTATTTGACTTGAGAAAAACACATTATACAGATACATGTCCTAATTTTTACATGAACTTAACAAGAAGCAGAAAAAAGTCTTGTTAAGCTATGTTGTAAAGGAATTACTGCGAGTCGAATAAAAATTTTATTAAATGCTTGTAATGTGTTTTAAATTATCATTGTTAATACCAATACGAAAAGTTGAACATTGGCTACATTTTCAGTTGAAACAGCATTTGTACAGTAATATGTGTAGCATAATTTTAGTTCAGCTATAATTACTATTATTAAGCAACAATTCAGCATGCATGCTTGTTTGCGGCTGGCGATTGTTAGTTGGAACGAACTTCCATTGTCTTGATATGTTCCCTGCATCTAACCTCCAGAGACCGTTTTGTTTGACCAACGTAGACCTTATCGCAATGGGAGCAACTAATTTTTTAAACGCCAGCCTTGTGGGTGTTAACCGGATCCATTGTAGAGCCCAACGAAGTCTTCAACTCATTGTTTCTGCTATAAAATTGATCGCGAAATATCTGAGTGTAGAGCGTAAATTGATAGTCATATGTTGACCCTCGATGATACTCGATTCAAACATTCTGAAATAGGGGTAAGCATTGATAGTGAACCTCGATACCGCATCCTCTCCTTTTTGTCGATGATGGCTTGAATCGGCCTTTCCTTGTATGAGATGATTCTCGATGTTTCGAAAATATGATTCAGATGCTTATTTTCCTATTATCGCTATGAGGAAGAGTCTGTATTCGGTTAACCATGTGATCTCATGGTAGAAAGAATGATTCGACGAATAGGGCATGACACGCATGGTAAAGTAAAGTTCGAATTCAAATAATGCACTGTCTTCCCTCGTTACTAATAGATAAAAAATTGAAGTTTTCCATCCTTTTCTTGCTCATGAGTGAACCTGATATCCTTATGCACATTGCTTACGATCTCCAGATCCTTAGATAAAGTTTCCCATTTGATCACGCTGAAAATATCGTAGACGTACCTCCACCATTTCTGCGGAAGTAAACCTTGCTCCTTCAGCTTGGTTTCTCAATTTGACATGAAAAGATCGCATTAAAATGGAAATAGGGGATTTCCCATGGGGATATCTTTGGTCTGCCTGTAGAGTTTTCCACGGAATTGGAAGTAATTCTCATCCATACACAACCTAGCTAAACGTAAATAAGTCCTAACTTTTCCTTTCCAAGCTGCGTCACTTTTGGGGTAGTAATCAATCCTCGAGAAGATTGAGAGCATCCTTTACAGGGACGCTTGGGAATAGTACTGCAACGTCGAATACGTATCTGTCAAAGGATGCAAATTCTCAGTGGAATTTAAAGAATCAGTACTTAACACGATTTTTTTTTTACTCACAGGTATTCCACTAACACGCCCAGGTTCATCATCACCCTTAATTCGATTATAAAAGGAATTTCTTCCAAGAACTTGGCTGAAGTACATATTTTGAATTTCATTTTTTTTTATAGAAAACATAACTTCTACATTTTTTTTATATTTTTATACTGTTAATTTTTATTTCTATTTTAAACAGGCACTATTTGGGGTCTGTTAGAAATTCTTCCAGAGAACTTATCCGCAAATTATTTTAAGAGATTTTTATTTCAAAATTTGCAAGAGTGCTTGCTTTCTGGCAATGCTTTAAATAAATTCTAAATATACAAATTGGTCGGTATGATCAGGAAATGAATTGGAAATTTATTTAGAAAATTACTCAGAATTTTGCCAGAAATTCTTCAACAAATGTGTTTACTTTCAAATTAAACCTGAAAGTATATGACTAAAAGCTATAAATAAAATCCATGTTAATAAAAACAAAACTAATATAAACCTCCATTTATGCAGATTTATTCTGTTAGAAATCAAATCTCCCGTATCCTTTCGTGAAATTCAGTTCCTCTTTGAGTACAAATTCCTCAAGTTTTTCCTGAAATTTTGTTTAACCTTCCAGAACGCGCGCCATCAAGCAACCGAAACTGCAACGCGCTCGGGCTGTATACGACGAGCGAGATTTTCTGGTATGTTGTACTTTTTACAACAGCGCCTGAGGGGTTAAAATTATACTTAAAAGCTGTATATAACTTCTCAAAATATTCTATTGAGAATCTTTTCAGGCTTCAATTGCCAAATTTTCTTTTTTTGGCAATACATACATTCCTTCAAACATTTCCCAGAAAATGCAGGATTTCATGGATTGCCTTCAAGAATGCCTTCGGAAATTTAAAAAAAGATTCCTCACGGATTTTTTAAGGTTTTCTATAAAATGCCTCCTGGAATTTATCAGAGCTTTTTTTCTGGAATTCTTCCAGGGATTCCTTTCAAAATATCGCTTAAAAAATAATATCCAAATGGATTACTTTCTGATTTTCTTTTCAGAATCACTCCAGGCATCCCTCCCAAAATACTTGCAAATATTTCTCATGATGTCAGAACAAGTTTTTTTTTCTCGGGTTCTTTCCTGAGTCTTCCGAGCAGGGATGCCAGATGATTTTTTGAAAAATCTGTATCACTATCTTAAAAAATCTGTACCCCATTCAAAATTTGGGAGAAAAATCTGTATCCCATACAAAAATAAAATGGCTCCTCTAGTTCAAAAATCTGTATTACATATAAAACGAAATCTGTTTAGCGTACACTCAATTATTCGCGGGGTTTTCTCTAGCGAAAAGAGATGGTGTGAACCGATTGAGATGTAAGCTAATACTAATCATGTTCAGTTTATTAAAATTCAATCAGTGGTACATTGTCTGCTATTGTAAGTGTGGATGGTATGATTGGTACAATAGTGTGTTGTGTCGAGAGAAATTTGAGAGCTATTGCAGGTACTATTGATGATAGCTGTCGGTGTAGTGGAGGACCTTTCGGTCGTGGATGCAGCAGCCTGATCGGATGCTGTGGATGTCGCACCGATTGGAGATGCAACACAGTTGAAGCTGATGATGCTACAGTACTCCCCTCCTAGACTAGGTTTCCTTCTAGCGATAACGGAGTGGAATAACGACTCGTCGACCAGAACGAGTGACCCTAGTCGATGGAGTCGTAGCGGATGTTGTGGCTGCCGAATCTGGTGCACTCGGTGAATCCTGATCGTCCAGTGTGTAGGCGGGCTTCAGGCGGTCGACCGAAACGTTTACTGTCCGCCCCTTGATGCATACGCTGAAGAATTTTTCACCTCGGCTTACCACCTCGAAAGGTCCTTCGTAGGGAGGTGATAACGATGGCCGAATCGAGTCGTTGCGCACGAAGACGTTCTTGCACGATTGAAGGTCCTGGTGAACGAAGAAATTGCGGCTGCCGTGCCACGCTGTTTCTGTCGGGCGTAGATTGCTCATCGATTTTCGGAGGTTTGCAACAAATTCGGTTTCGTTTCGGCCCTTCGAACTTTCGACGAAAAACTCGGATGGTATTCGGAGGGTTGTTCCGTAAACCATCTCGGCCGGAGATGCCTTGATGTCTTCCTTGTAGGTTGTTCGCAGGCCAAGCAAGATCATCGGCAGATGTTCGCTCCAATGATCGGGATCGTGGCAAAGGATGGCTGATTTCAAGGTCCTGTGCCACCGTTCGATGATACCATTCGATTGGGGGTGGTATGCCGTCGTGCGTAGGTGGGCGGTTCCAAGCATGCGAGTCAGTTCGGAGAACAGCGAGGACTCGAATTGCCGTCCTTGGTCGGTCGTGACGTAGGCTGGGACACCAAACCGAGCAATCCACCCGGTGACTAGAACTTCAGCAATCGTTGGCGCAGTCATGTCCGGTATGGGAAACGCCTCAGGCCACCGAGAGAATCGATCAATGACCGTAAGGCAGTAGCGATGTCCTTTGCTTGGCGGAAAAGGTCCAACAATGTCGATGTTGATGTGGGAAAATCGACTGTCGGGCGCAGAGTAGCGGGACACTGGCGATTGCGTGTGGCGAGTCACCTTCGATCGCTGGCACTGGAGGCAGCTCCTGGCGAAAGCAATGCTATCCTTGCGGATGCTGGGCCAAACGAATCTCTCCGTCATCAATTTGGCCGTTGCACGCGTTCCAGGGTGCGACAGCTGATGGGTAGCTTGCAGAGCGACGTTACGGAACGGTTTCGTCACAAAAGGGCGAATGCGATCGCCTGAGCAATCACAAAGCAATTGCTTCGTGCTGCCTGGAACGGTAAAAAGCTTTAACTTTAAAGAGGTTTTTGATTTACCTTGCTGAATATCGCGAAGCTCGTCGTCGGTCTTCTGGTTATCAGCAAGCGCGTCGAAGTTGATCGAGGGTGCAGATTGGATGGCAGCGATGCGGGAGAGCAAGTCCGCCACGATGTTTTCCTTGCCGACTATGTGCCGGATATCCGTCGTAATTTGCCCAATGAAGTCCAACTGGCGAGCTTGTCTGAGCTTCTGACGAAAGGCGAAGATGATTGGCTTGTGGTCCGTATAGATGTGGCAGCTTCGTCCTTCCAGCATGAACTTGAAGTGCCGCACAGCGAGGTAGATGGCGGTCAGTTCACGGTCGTAGGTGCTGTAGCGAAGCTGGGCTTTGTCGAATTTCTTCGAGAAAAAACCCAAAGGTTGAGCTTGCCCATCGACGATTTGGTGCAACACTGCACCTGCAGCAATGTCCGAGGCGTCGACCCAGAGCGACAGTTCGGCGGATTTGGCGGGATGCGAAAGAAGCGTTGCTTGGGCGAGCTGCTGCTTGCACCGCTCGAAAGCTGTGCGGGTTTCATCACTCCAGGTCAATGGTGTACGATCGTTGCGCTTGTTGCCGGGGGTCATCGCCAGCAGCGGAATTTGAGCTTCGATCGCATTTGGGACGAATCTTCGGTAGAAGTTGATCATCGCCAGGAAGCTTTTCAACTCCTTCACTGTAGATGGTAGCTTGAAATTCTGGATGGCCTCCACACGATCAGGAAGCGGGCGAATCCCTTCAGCTGAGACGGAATGTCCCAGAAAATCCAGTGCTTCGCGGCCGAATTCGCATTTGGCAACGTTTATTGCCAGGTTGTGCTGCTTGAGCCTCTCAAACAGCTGACGAAGATGGTCCCGATGCTCTTCGGGCGATGACGAGGCGATGAACAGATCATCGATGTAGGGGAAAATAAAATCCAATCCACGAACGACTTCGTGAATGAGCCGTTGAAAGGTTTGGGCCGCATTCCTCAATCCAAACGTCATGAACGAAAACTCAAACAGCCCGAATGGCGTCGTGATGGCCGTTTTTGGAATGTCGTCGGGATGAATTGGCACCTGATGGAACGCCTTCTGCAAGTCAACTTTGGAAAAAATAGTTTTACCTTGCAAAATGGTCGTAAAGTCCTGCAGGTACGGCAGGGGGTATCGATCCGGAACGGTCTGGGCATTCAACGCACGATAGTCTCCACATGGTCGCCAGGAGCCGTCTGCCTTCTTCACCATATGGAGCGGGCTGGCCCAGTTGCTGCTGGACGGTCGGCAGATTCCTAGCTTCATTAGGTGCTCGAATTCAGTGCGCGCTGCTTCGAGTTTGTCCGGTGGGAGTCGTCGCGGTCTGGCATAGACGGGCTGACCGGTCGTCTCGATGCGATGCACAATCGAGGATTTGCTGATCGTACCCGGCGGGGCGAGCCGAGTGATACTAGGAAATTCTGCCAGTAGTTCAGCATACGGCGACACTGCACTAAAAGTCTTGATCGAGAACTCACTAGTACGCGCGAGGACACCGGCGGATTCGAGATTGGTGGTGTTATCGATCAGACGGTTTCGTTTTAAATCGATCAGTAAATCGAAATTGCAAATAAAGTCCGCACCAATTATTCCCGATGTCACATTCGCGATTAGAAATGTCCACAAAAACTCGCGGCGCAGTCCAAGGTTCACTTTAAGAAGCACTTCACCGTACACTTCAATTGACGTTCCGTTCGCGGCGAACAATTTCGTGGTCGTTGGTTTCACTTTTGCTGAATGCAATCCTTTCGGCACTACGGACACATCGGCACCAGTGTCGATCAAAAACTGCATAGCGGTGGTCGAGTCCGTAATTTTAAGGCGATAGATTGCGGCTGTGGTAGAAAGTTCGCCAATTTCCCCCACAGTATCAGCAGAGTGACGTCATTGCTGGTTCGATGAGGCCTGCTGGCTTGTAGAGCAGGGCTTTCGGCATCTTCGGGCATCGTTCCCGAATGTTCGATGGTACCAGCATGGGCCGGACGATGAGTCCCTCTCGCGGTTGGCACTTCGCTTTTCACCTCCACGAGAACGGGAACGGGAACGACCACGAACACTTTTCTGGATAGGCAGCATCTTTTCGAGCCGCCGCGAGAGCTCGGCGATTTCCCGTTTCAGATTCTGAATTGGATCAATGGCTGCAACTTCTGCGGGTTTTGTTGCCGCCATCGCTGCATTTTGCACGTTGCTGTCCAGGGCGTTGATCTTTCGCAGAACCATCGAATCTACAATGGCGTCGGCGATGGTGATTTTGTCCGCCGCGTCACCTCTCGATGCGATCACCGCTGCTTGGGCATGTGGAGGCAATCTGGTTGCCCAAAGATCGAGCAGCACCGCTTCTCCGAGGGAGCTTCCAGCTACGCGCTTCATCTCGTTGAAAAGCTGGCTTGGCTTGAGGTCCCCCAGAGGCATATCGGACAGCACACGTTGAAGGCGCCGCTGCTGGCTGTCGGCAAAGTACGCGATCAGCTTCGTCTTGATGTAGGCGTACTTATCGTTCGCTGGAGTGGCATCGACAATCGACCGCAGCTCGGTCAGCTTGTTTGGTGGAACCTGTGCCATCACGATATTGTACCGACGGGAATCGTGTTGGGCACCGATGCCTGACGCGGCGAACCAGAACTCGAGCGACATAAAATAGGTCTCGATATTCGTGTCGGCCATGCTGGGAGGATTGAGACGCGGCGCATTAATTGTTTCGACAGCCGGCTGGGCTATCGGGGGAATCACCCCACTGGCGCTAGATTTATCCTCCATCGTCGCACTTGCACTTAGTCGACCGAAAAAAACTACTTCGAATCGCGATTCGCGGTACCCGTGATCGAAAAAATTAGCGATTTGTGGTAATTAATCACGTCGGGGTCACCACTTTAGCGTACACTCAATTATTCGCGGGGTTTTCTCTAGCGAAAAGAGATGGTGTGAACCGATTGAGATGTAAGCTAATACTAATCATGTTCAGTTTATTAAAATTCAATCAGTGGTACATTGTCTGCTATTGTAAGTGTGGATGGTATGATTGGTACAATAGTGTGTTGTGTCGAGAGAAATTTGAGAGCTATTGCAGGTACTATTGATGATAGCTGTCGGTGTAGTGGAGGACCTTTCGGTCGTGGATGCAGCAGCCTGATCGGATGCTGTGGATGTCGCACCGATTGGAGATGCAACACAGTTGAAGCTGATGATGCTACATCTGTATGGAAGCTCAAAAATCTGTAGAATATAGATAAATCTGTATATATGGCATCTCTGCTTCCGAGGATTCCTTCCAAATTTCTTCTGAAATTTCTTCAGGTTTTTTTTCTTAGGATTAATTTCGTAAATCTTACAGGTATTGCTCCCGGAATGCTTACACAGGACTTCCAACATGGTTTTTTTTTCAGTCATTTATGCCACAATTCTTGCAGGAAGTCTTCCAAAAAATGTTTCGGAGTCATCACCGCACAAAACCTACCGCAATTTCTCTTGGATTTTTTAAGGGCTTCAAACTGAAGTTCTCCCAGAGATTCCACTCGAATGTTTTAAATCGATTCTTCCTAGGACTTCTTTCAGACTTCTTCCTGTGTGTTTACTTGATTTTTTGTAATGATTTCCTCTGAAATGCTTCTCATAATCTTTCTAGAGATTGATGCTTGATCTTTGATCATTATTCCTCTTCAAGTTTCTTTTTTTAAATTTCTTTCGAAGGTTCCTTCCGGATTTTTTCCAGCAATTTGAACCAGATCCTGGAATTCTTCCAGAGCAGAATTCTTTCAAGGATTCATCCCAGAATTTAACATAAATTAATTAAAGAATTCTCGATTCCTTAACGGATGTCTCATAAACAATTTTCCAGGACATCCTACTGAAATCCTCGCGTAATAAGTTACCAGATTCGAATGACAAAAAAGAAAACAATCTGATTGAAATCAAGATGGTCTGTGTTCGTTAGTATCAGAAATCGTTGTCATTTTGTTTTAGTTTTCTTCCCAGGGAATCCCCCTACTGATTCTATACCATTACCCGGAAAACCATTACCCGGAAAACCATTACCCAGAATGCCATTTACCGGAAAATCATTTACCGGAATGTACCATTTACCAGAAAACCGTTTACCGGAATGTACTATTTACCGGAAAAATATTTTTTCCTAAGTAACACACTTGTCAGAGAAGAGTCGCGGTGGCGCAGGGTTTTGTTGCGCAGAAGTCATTGTGACTTACTTAGCAAGTACGTATTTATATGTTAGAAATAAGTCACAATGACTTCTGCGCAACAAAACCCTGCGCTGCCGTGACTCTTCTGTGACAAGTGTGTTACTTGGGCCGTCTACACCTGTTGGTTTAAATGACCCCCATATGCAAACCCACGGGGTTCATTTTTAATTTGAACTTTTAGTTACTCTGTGGGCAACGAAAAACACATTAATGGTAATCATTTTTGTTGTTTTGTTTTGATTCTGTTTTTCGTTTTACCACGTTCCCAGAGCAAAACGATGTTTGAATAATTTTTAATTTGAACGATGTGCAGATAAGCGGGGGTCATATTAACAAAATCCACGAACGGAGAAAATCGAAGGGGCAGTTTGCTGTTTCCATAGCAACTCATACATTGAGAATTTCAGAAACGTGAAAAATCCTGGTATTTTTTCACAAATCATCCTCAAAAGTGAGTGATATAAGTAATCCCTAACGAAATTCAACGCCTCATGTGATTTTTTTTTCTGTTTACATATGTTACATACGGTGTTAGGCTGGAATTATTCAGATTAGATGCGGTCAAACCAACGGGGGTGGACGGTACATGTGTGTGCATGTTCAGAAAAAAATGTTTATGAGAACTTTGCCCCTACCATACTGTATACCATATGGTCTATATTAAGTCATGTACATAGTTTCTGCTTCTGAATGCCAATCCAGACAGAAGGTTTAATTCTTAGTTCAACCGAGGATCACTGCATCAGGTTTTTTTTTTCCTAGGTGATTATTATGACATTGATTGACTATTATTGACAATGATTGATTCAGATTATGCAATAATCTGAATAAAATTGAAGAAACAAATTATTATTAAGGCAAACAGTCATCAAGCTAGATCAAAGTAAACTGACCGAAAACAGGCATCGAAAGAACAGCCTATTGCTAGAAGAAGGGTAAATATCTAAGAGTGAAATTTATAGTATGTTATTTACACAATTCTGTTACAGGCTTAGTTGAAAGAACAACACAAGAAAAGGAAAAATATCAGACAAAGTTAATAGTTTCGCTAATCAAGTTTGCAACGATGCAACTAGATGCAATTAAAGAAGGGCAAAACTCCTACATAAAAAACAGTAATTACCAATAACCAGCATGGTAACCAAACAGCTCCATAACAGTGTAAGTCAAAAGAACAGCCCATTTTTCTAAAGAATGAATAACTCTAGATGGAATTTTTAGATTGGTCGCCAACCAATTATGTAACGTTACATCATTAGAAAGAACAGCCAATTAGTTGAAGAAGGGCAAATCTCATATACAGTAAACAATTCGATTACCAATAAACATCATAAATAAACCTGAATCGACGAAAAGGAAGAAAATGTCATATAGAAAAACTACAGTTTGCCAGCCTAAAAATGTTCATTCAGTCCAATCAAGTTTTTGTTCCATAATCTTGAAAAAATATTTAGCAAATAGTTTCAAAGCTTGATTTTCTTGAACTTGATGATTAGCTGATAAAATTAATCGAAATAAGAAACAAATTATCTGATCATGTTCAAAGACACCAAACATCGCCTAAGATCTTAGGTTTGCATAGGTCTTTCCGGGAAATGGAGCAATCTAAAAAATGGTTTTCTGAGAAATGCATTATTCCGGAACATGTCTTTCCGGGAAATAGTTTAGACCCGATGTAATGTTGATAATAACCTGTGAACTGTATGATCATAACAGTAAACCTAGCAAGAACAGCCTATGTTAAAAGAAGGGCAAATATCTGCTGGAAATATTAGCAATATAGCATATTGTTTATAAACTCGTTGATGAATTACATGTATGTACACTACATGACAGATCCGTCGGTTAACCAATTTAGTGCGGATCATAATTTGGCGAAACTAATGTTCAGCTAAATGACCGGGTCATGGTTTGAGTCAAAAGATGGCCGGTGCAAAAGGTATGGGTTCAAATGTATTGATACCGCTGTGCAATCTGGAAACAAGTTTCGGGAAAAAAAAATCCGGTAAATGGTTCATTCCGGTAAATGGTCTTTCCGGTAAATGGTCTTTCCGGTAAATGGTCCATTCCGGCTAATGGTTTTCCGGGTAATGTCGTAGAACCCCCCCTACTAGACTAAACAGCGAATAACTCGCCTTGCGTCTGGCGGAGGTGTTGGTCAGTTTACATTTCCTGCAAATTATCTCCGAAAAGAAAATATATTCCACCTGTATGCGGATTTTTCGGCTTTTACGATGTGAACCGTGAATTGCCTTCAATGCGCCATTTTTCCGTGGCAGAGTGATGATAAGATAGTGCTTGTTTGGCTGGGAAAGACACTAACCACCATTCAGTCATCATCATACCTGCCTAATCAAATCGGATGGCCTTGCGCGTGGGCGTGTGATTCAGGGTGTGGAAGCACGTGAATTCCAAACATGGCAAGATAAACTCCGGAATCAACTATACTGTTATTTGTGTTTGGCGGAGATAACGTGCGGCCGGCGCAGTGGTGATGTTGATACGGGGAATGGTGGTTTTGTGCAAATTTTATGGGCTATTCGAAAGGTGATTTAATTCGAATGGTATTCAGTGAGAGAATTTCTTTGAATTTTAAATTTGTAATCAGGCGCGCACTTTTTGATTGCTGATTGTAACAACGCTTCAGTATAAACCAAAACTGGTGAGTCAAAAGTTGTCTGGAGGCGTTGCATTGCATTGGATCCAATCCACTACCACTACACAAAGAGGTTTTCCTTCGAATTCGCTATTGACGAAACGAGGGCGTCGAATTTGCAGAGGAGGTTTTGTTATTACGGCGGTAGTTGGTGCTCGATTCATGTTCTGAGCGTCAGCAAGAGTCTCTGAATACTCTCATTTTGGCTTGGGGCGACATAGTTAAAGAATAGTTCCAACTGATATTATATCCGCATTAAGTAGCGTCTGATTCTGAACTTGATATCCTTCTACATTTATGAGTAGAGAAGAAGAATCATCAAAGGAACTTCAAAAACACGTTTGGTTACATAGTTCATATCAGTTCCAAGATTCTCACGCTGACCTTGGTGTCCAATCCACGCGAATTTAACTTTCATGCACCTAGTCACGACTTTAATTAACCGGCCCCAGATTGATTAACTTTCCACTGAGTCGGGCACGTGCCTTTCTTCGCTATTGCCCCATGCCACTTCCATTCGCAATCTTCATCCAACACCAAACACCTACAAATCTTCCCAGAAAACAAACGACTTTGAACGCCGTCGGCGTTCATCGAAATTGGTCCAGCTCCCACGACATTTTTTCTTCTTGAACTTAACGCCAACGATGGCGACGACAATCACTCTAAATGTCGTTCGTTCCAATTAAAAATCGAAACTCCGCTCTCGGCCACTACTATTTCACGTCAGACGTCCTATACACTGAGCTTGGATTTTAGATTTCAGTTTTTTTTTCGCCGACATGCAGCTGCTTATTCGCTTCCCCCCGATCAGGAAAAAAGGGGTTTAATTGAATTACTATTTGGAGCATGGAGCGCCAGCACCGTTCTCGTATGTCGTCATCATCACCATCATCATCATCATCATCATCATTCCACCATCGTCGCCGGTTGGATTAAAGCCAGAGCCAGAGGACCAATCGATTGATTTGTGGAATTCCGGACTCGGCTTCGTGAACAGCCGGTACCTGAATGCACTTTGGGGGTTGTTCACTAACTACCCAAATAACATTTTTATAACTAATCAGTTTTGTAGAGGTTTGAGAATCGTTATAAAACCAAATACCTTTTACTTTGGTTTTTTGACGGCTTTAAGAACCTTTTCTAATCTAATAGTCCAAAAATGTTACTTGGGTGTGTTGGCCATGTTTGAGGCATCTTAGATCTCACTTTTCTTGCAAAGATTTTTGAAGTCACAAAATTTTGGAAAAAATTTCAACACTGTCAGATCTTCGCAGTTTATAAACAACCCCTCATTGGTTTTCGCCCTTTTAAACACAGATTTTTTGCACTCGTCCTCATAAACTGTGTTCTGATTGATTGTTCTGCTCCTGCGAGGCGAAAGAAGTTTGATTTTTCCTCATCATTTCCCAACAATTTTTCATCGTTTTCCCAATCGTTTGCGCTTTCGATCACCGCGCGATGCTTCACTTCCCGGTTCTCGTTTTTTTTGCGCGTTAAATTGCATCGATTCCAATTAATTTCACTGACTTCAGTATTCCTCCACGACCCAGCTCGTGGTCATGAAATTCACATCCCCTGTCACTATTTACACACAATCATTCACTGTATTGACCATGCCCGCGGCCAGCCTTGTGTCGGCAAAACCCGCGATAAGAAACGCAAATTAACCTGTTTGTTTCTTCCGGAATGACGCCCGTCATGGTACCTTCGCAGTCGAATAACATGAATCGCGCGGGCGCGACGATCGATCCACAACGATGGTTCGTTTTCGGCGGTAGTTTTACCACTACTGAAAACCACCGGTACCGTTCCTAAATGTTGTGCCGTCACCGTCGTCACCACACAGAGTCAAGAAGTTTGCGCGAGTGGAGCGTCGCGTTTTGCTCGCTGTCGTCGTCGTCGTCGTCGTGAGCGTGTGGAGCACGATTCGCTGGCTGAGACGCGCATAATAGCGGCGTGCTGCGCTGCGCGCCGCGGACGATTCGTGCTAAGTTGCTTAATACAGTCGCGCACGATTCGGAGAGAATGGGAGAGAATCAAGATTTGGCTTGGAAGCATGGCTTGCTCTTGAGGAGAATGGAAAACGGAGTGGAGATATTTTCTACTAACCTAGGGATGCTTGAAATTTTTCACTACATACATAATAATATATTATATTTATTTATTCAACATCATAATTAAGATAAGGCCCAATCAATAATATTTCGTCAAAAAACTAGATTTGCGGTTGCCGATCTCCATTCTCGGTCACGCCCAATGCTCTCCAGATCACGATCCATCTGGTCCGCCCATCGTGCTCTTTGCATTCCACACCTTCTTGTGCCAACCGGATCAATGACGAACAGTTTGCATCAGGTATCATAAGGCCGGCTCCAGAGGCACGTTATCCTCCATTTAGGACATTTGTGCCTATGGAAAATCATCTACCTGAAGGAAAAGGAAGGAAATAAGGATAAGGATGGGGATAAGGGCAGGTAGGAAAAAATACCCTGGAAGAGAGTACTAAGGCATAAGCGTACCACAAAGGGTCCAAACAGCGCCCTGAAAAAGGCACTGTAATAACGCATAAAGCGAAAGAGAGCCTATATCGCTTGACCACAGCGGGTTAAGAACAACAGAATATCCCGAAGATTCAGGTTTCTGAAGTCAGTTTCACTTAATAAGTGTTCACCGAATACTCGGAAACGCAGTTGCACAAAAACTGAACAGTTACATGTCAAATGATACGAAGTTCCATAATCGGATTCACAGCTATCACAGGCAAATGAATCAGCTTGCTGAATATTCGCCATGGGATAACTGAGTCGGCAGTGGCCAGTCAATGATTTGACCAGAACGCTGCAATTCTGATTTGACAGATTTGTAAGATACTTCGCCACCTTTGGAGATGGCTCAGTACAATACAATTTGGTTTGACGACATGACTCCAAACTATTCCAGTATTGTCTGTGTTGAGTGGCAGCCCAGGTATCAATTTGAAGCTTTACCCAACACACCTCGATATTGGAATAGCTGGCTCAGGGAAAATGAAGTCATGGGATGCTCCAATGCGAGATAACTCATCAGCCAATTCATTTCCAGCGATGGAAGAATAGCCAGGTACCCATACAAGGTAAACAGCGTTTGCTGAATTCAGCTCCTCTATTTGAGTTCACAAAGCGATAACTATCTTCTACCTAGAGTTGGCCGAAGCAAATGCTTTAATAGCAGCCCGGCTATCTAAACAGAAGTATATTGCTTTGCCCATTACGTGCTGCTGAAGTGCTGATTGCAGTCCGCACATAAGAGCAAAGATTTCGGCCTGAAAAACGGTGCAGTGTCTGCCAAGTGAATAAGACTGATACAGCCTTAGCTCACGAGAATAAACACCAGCACCTGCTCGACCTTCGAGAAGGGAGCCATCAGTGCAACATACGATGCCGTCTGAAATACTTCTTTCCAGATATCCAGATGTCCACTCTTCCCTGGAAGGAAATTTCGTGGAAATTGTCCTATATGGGAAATGACAAGCAATTGTAAGATCACTTGGAGCAAGCACAATTTTGTCCCAATTCACCAAAAGTGGAAACAACGAGGCGTGTGTTGATGTTAGGTTCACAGGAGTTTCCTCTAGTAGACCGAGTACCCACAAGCGGTAAGTGCAAGAAAGTGCTTCTTGTTTGAGATGAATGTGTAGTGGAGTAACGTCAAAGAGAGCTTCGAGCGCTGCCGTGGGAGTTGAAGAGAACGCTTCAGACATCGCCATTAGGCACATCTTTTGGAGATCACCTAACTTTGATTGGACCGTTCTCATTTCGCCCTTTTGCCACCACACAAGACATCCATAGGCCAATATTGGCCGAACCACAGTTGTGTAAATCCATTTGATATACTTGGGTTTTAGACCCCAAGTTGTACCAAAGTTCACCGGCATTTCCCGAAGGTCATACGAGCTTTCTTGATTCATGAACTCATTTGTTTCAGGTGACAGACGACAAAAGATTATCTGGGATTGCACTTTGTAGGCGGCATTGTAGGCGGAGCTCAACCTGATGAGTCAGCTTATCGTTACCAACTGCTTTATTGGTTTTCAGCGTAGGCATTTTCTCCGTTACCGTAGTCTCCTGTGCTTACGTTCAACACGCCATTCAGGTGCTTATCAAAGTACTGCTTCCATCTTCCGAAAACCTAGCGATCCTCCTAAAGTCTCCTGTACTTATCACTGCATATTTTTCTGTCATACATATGCTGCAGCATTACCGCCCGTGCTGCGTTTTTCTCCCCCAAAACTATTTTGCACTCTTTCTGGAATCAATCGTTGCATTGAGTCCGTTAGATCCTGACGTCGATAATGTGGGAGTTCAAGTAACAATGATAGCTGAATAACAGCTTATTCAGCTAAATTTTCAAAATCAAACTTAAGAACGGTTTATTCATCCATTGTACAGCAATAATATTTGTTCATAAGGGTTGTGTTGGAAAAAGGTACTACGAATGGCTATGTTCTGGGAGGCGGCAAAATCAGTGATTCAAATTGCAAAATATTGTAGAATGCTGGATTTTTTTTCCAGTACCTGTAGCCAAATCCCATTTGAGGGACAATTTTGTCAAAAATGTGTTGATAAGTACAGTGAAACAGCGGTCCCGGTAATATTGACCACCGGGAACCTGGCACACAGGGCATGATAACGGACAGTGGTAGAAGGTCCTATTTTGAACATTTTTTCGTCATAGCTCAGTCAATTTGTAACTGATTGACATTATTTTTTGTTTCGAAAAATACCATCTTCGACAAATAGAAGAATAAAATCTTTGGCATGAAACAAAAACAATTTAGTTCGAAATTCACTCATTATGCGGTGCAAGTGATTTTCGTAAAGGAAATTTCCTTGACTTCCTTGGGCATAGAGTATCTTCGTACCTGCCACACGATATACACATGCAAAATGGTCATTGGCAGAGGAAGCTCTCAGTTAATAACTGTGGAAGTGCTCATAGAACACTAAGCTGAGAAGTAGGCTTTGTCCCAGTTAGGACGTTACGCCAAGAAGAGGAGAGGCGGTGCAAGTGTTCTGAGCTGCTTTTAGTTTAGTTCCGACGTATTCGTGCGAAAAAAAGTAAAGTGATGAAAATCGATCGGGAAATCAATAAAAACGAATAAATGTGAAATTTCATCTTTCTAGAAATTTATCTACCGACCTTCGAAAAAAAAAACAACGCAATAGGCAGGCAGTACAATGTTTGCCGAGACAGCTAGTGTCCTGTTGGACAGTTATCTATTGTGGTATCTGGAAACCTAAGGTGGGTTTTGGCTTGGCAATCGCAAATGCAATCAAACGATATGATTTTCTTTTTTATCCCATATATCCTTCATCAGTTATACAATTCTTTCGGAAGTTTTCGGGTAATTTGTTTGGAAATTTCTTCAGTGATCCCATTGGGAATATTTTTGAAAATTTCATTGATTACTAATCTGGAATGTAGGAATTCTTCAGCATTTTTTTCTAAACTCATTCGGCAGTTCGTAGGTATGTGAAATTTTCCAGTATTTTTTTCGGCTATTCCCTTCAAAATTTCTTTAGAAATTCCAATGGATGTTGTTTAGCTAAATGAGAATTTTTTAATTTTTCAGCAAATTATTTGGAAGTTCCTGCGGAAATCTCCTCTGGAGTTTCTTCAAAATTTTCTTTTGAGAAACTTTCAATCTTTTTTTTTAATTTTCTTTTAAAATGTGTTTTAAAGTAGATGTGTGGCATTTTTATGCAAAATCGACCACCAATGCATTTGAGAATTCCTTTTGCCATTTGACCTTATTCCCTTCGGCGATTCTTTTGGAAATTCTTCCAGTAATTCCTTTGGTTTTTTTCGGAAATGTTCCTGAAAACTGTTTCTACAATTACTTTGGAGAGTCTTTTACCATTCTTTTGAAAGTACTTTGAGATTTACATAGAAAATTTTGTCAGGAAATGCCTCGAATTTAATCCTTCAAGAATTTTTTTTTTGTTCTTTTATTGGCTGAACCACAGAGAAACTTTCGAGTTATTACGGTTTAAATGTGCCAACAATTGACCAAAATCGAGGGGTCCGCAAAAATAGTTGTGGCTCCAACTAACGGGGGGTCTATCAATTTGAGTAACCAAACGCATTTTACGTACTTTTTCGGCGTGGACTTTCAAATAATCGTAACCTAAAATATTTGATGCGTTCCGGATCGGCTGTGTGGTCGTGTGGCCAGTGTCATCAAGCACTCAGTCGCATCGTGCTAAGAAGCGTGGGTTCGATGCCCACCGCAGCTGCCAGGAAAAGTTTTCGGCTGTGCCACTGGTCGTTGTATGCTAGTCCGTTGTCTAGTGTCGTACTTTCTTCAAAGAGCAAATAGCTCGCTGGAAGCATTAAACATGTCCGCGTCTTCTTGCCTTTCTCGTACACCAAAGCGTACTGAAAGGCTATATGTTCACTCAGAAACAAATTTTCGATAGAAGGCTCGGAGGGTCAAGTCACTTATACCAATCAACTCAGTTTGACAAATTGAGACGATGTCTGTATGTGTGTATGTATGTATGTCTGTGCGCAAAAGTAGTTCACTCACATTTAAGGCACTTCCCATTGGCCGATTTTACGGATTGTAGCTCGAATCGAACCGGAATTTCACCGCATTGTTTGCTATTAAAAATGGTTCGGATCAGTAAAGACAATCCGGGGTTTTGACCATTTCAGTGATCGGGGCCAGCACCGGTATAACTGGCCGTATATGAAACTGACCCAAGTAACACAATTTGTTATATAACAGTTTAAAATTCACGTTTCAGACTCAATCAGATGTATTTTGCTTGTATTTTTAACTTGATATCAAGCACTTATAATCTCAAAACAGCGCAAAAAATGGCGGCTTATAAAACATCTTTATATAAGATGTATCCTAATACATATATAAAACTAATAATGACGTTCCAACTTAACGCTCATATATTGACAAGGTATTATCACGTCAACTTTTAGTAACAGATGCTTTCAAAACGCATATATAGTACAATCAAATTTTACATTGCAATATAGTTATTTTAATGACATCCAGCTAGCAGAAAACATTTATAGAACATACATCATGCATAAAGATTAAAACTGTTTTTTTGCCAATCATATGACTTGTAGAAAACATGTATAATACAGGTCAATAAAACTCCGCACTAAGTGTTTGGCGTAGCAGCAGACACAAAAGCGAAATAAAAAAAAAGATATAATAAATAAAAAAATAATTCATTTTACCAGATTATTCATTCCGATGAAGGGTTTGATGGTGATGAAGTCAATGTTCCTATACGATAATTTGCGAATAACAAATAATAGAAATAATAGTTATGATGATGCTCACCTGCGGTTCAAGATTTGTGGTGAATGTTATGATTTTACTTGCCCATTTTTCATGCGTCATTGACCTAGACGAAATAGTATATCATGATCAATACAATTTACGAGATTTTTTATAGATCCACTTGAATATCAATATGGCTTACTCTTCTTGAAGCTTACAGTGTCGTTCTAAAGATTTAGGACCACATTATGTTTCAATTGTGGTTAAAATTTAGTCTCTTGTTCATTACTAAATATGGATAAAGTAAGATTTGAGTATTATAAACTTAACAAAAAATACAAATTTCTTCTGAATGATTAACAAAGTTAAAAAATATACATTTATTTTTTCCCGTAATAATACTCACATTTTGAGCAGGTACTGTCAGCTAGATATTTTTTCCGAGTGGATTTAGAAATAAGTTGAAATTAGGTTGAAAGAACGTAGTGAAAACGACTGTAAAATAAAACGTGGAAATACTTGTAATAAAGTTTTCGACACGTTTTTTAACATCTTTTGGACATGCTCACACATTAGCTGTGAAGATGTGTTGCGACAAACAATAAAACAACGTTAAAATAACTCAATTATAACTTGTTTCTTAGCCAGACTCAATCTGTCAAAACATCAAATCAAAACAATTATTTTAGTTTGTTTTGCAAATGGCCCCGTGGCTCGTAAATGTTTCCCGCTCGCAATGTAAAAAGTCCCACGTTCCACAGGAATACAAGTTCCCTGTGACCAACCCTGTGAAAAGAATAAATCGTCGTTGAATAATTCACGAATTCGTTGCTCTGAAGTTAATCAGCAGCTGGGCGTGATGGATTGTGATGCACCACATCGGACAGCTGAAGCAAGACTCCTAACCACACCCGATGGGTTGATTTAGTTTAGTATCGATTCAACAGTGCCTGCAAAATTCTTAGGTAGCATGACGATTTGCACCAAATAGCACTGGATTGAAAGATTTAGCGAATTTGCTGTGGCACTGAAGAAGAAGTGGCGCTGTGGTAAGTAGTAAATGATGACCTGTTTTGTTGCGGATGCTTGATGATGATGATGAGATCCAGCACATCAATATTGTTAAAAAGCGGCTCAATTTGTTGTTTTTTCCGAGAGCTGAAGTGGTTAAAAAGCATTTCGTCCCTTGGACATCAAGTGACACTCGGACATTATCGGGGCCAGTTCCTTGACGTATACTAATGTGAAAACGTTAACAGAAGATAGCAAAGTTGTTGCGTTTGCCTGTAGTGTATTTGATGCTCTAATAACGTTATACAACAGTACAAATAACACATTTCGTACCTGGTGAAGTCATTGATTGAGTATTTTGAGGTTATTCATCGTCCAGCCTAAATAGAGCATTATTATAGCTCAAGATGTATTTCCATCCACTTATGTAACATTTATAAAACAACTTTTTATCTTTCAATTTTTTAAGATGTTTTCTGTGTTACTTGGGGAACCAAACCCCATAATTAATGCGATATATCAAACTGCGTTGATTGGCGATTTTTGTGTGGAAATCAACACTGAAGACCTGATATTCAAAGATGTCGGCCCAAAATTAAAAATGGCGACCTAATATTCAAAATGGCGGCTGTTTCATAGTTTTAGGCTCAAAAACCCTGAAATTTGGATATATGTGGTACAGGGGAGATGTCTGGAGTCCAAAAATGGCGACCTGAATATCCAAGATGGCGGTCTAAAATCCAATATGACGGCTCAAAATTCCAGATGGCGACTGCTTATGGAGTTTAGGCCCATGCAATATGGGTAAATTTTGTATGGAGAAGATGACCGGAGCGCAAAAATGGCGACCGGAATTTACATTTTTTTTTTCAAATCCAAAATGACGGCTTAAAACTTAAGATTGCTGCCCAAACATCAAAAGCCAGATACTCTGGTTCCATGAAATGGATTTTTGTTAAACGTATGAAAGTGCAATTTTCATCAACATGTCACTTTGTTGAAATGGGATTTCAAAGGCACGAGAAAGGCACCATCACCGCTAGGTGGATTAGTTAGGTTTTTTTTTCGTTTTTTTTTTAATCCACAGCTCAACGAGATTTGCCTTATCGAACACAAATAAAAATACCTGTGTGTCTAAGTTCAACGAGTTCACGGGGATTTATTTTATTATCGTACAAATAGGTACGAAGGTTCTCAGAATTTAATGTTTTTTTTTTTCATAGGTAGGGTTCATATTTATAATAAGGACAATTTCCACAATATTGAAAATTATACAGAATATAGCTCATAAAATTTCCTTTCAAAAATATTTTCATATGGGAATTTTTACGGACTTAGAAAATGGGGTTTCCGACTTTTCCAACCGATTTTCCTCAACAGTGGAAAATTTTGTGGAAAACAATTTTTATTTTGTATTTTTTTTTAATTGCTGAGAAAATTTGCTTGTAATTTCACAAAAAAAATGAGTTTACGATGCTTTGTTCTTGAGTTATGATTTTTCAAAGTAAGTGGTGTATGTGGAAAATATTTGTTTTCCACTGGAGTTCTCCGGAAAATTAGGCGACCCTGATTTGTTATTTAGTTTTCGTTCATATATAGGGTGTTGGTTCTCTTATTAAGCATGTGGTTCCTATTTTCATCCTACGAAAAACAAAGGATTGAAGCGCTGTTTGATTTATTTCTTATTTTTAATTTTTTTGTTAGAAGTGCTCACGCGTAAAAACAAAAAGAACGGAATAAATCGGTGCCGTAATCGCTTGTTTTCGAATAAGATGGAATTGGGAGCGTGAGATAACTCATGGCTCACAAACCCTATATGAGCCCTACCTGAGAACCTTCGTACCAATTTGAAGGATAATAAAAAAAATCCCCAGCTAGCGAAGCGGTGATCAAAGTTAGGCTACTGCAAGAGTCAGCAGGGTAGTGAAAACGAGTGTGCGATTCCGCTGAAACCGAGAAGAGAACCAGAAAGGCCAAAGATCCTACCAACTCCCGGAAGCTAATTTACGTTGGCCGAAAACTAGAAGCAGAGGAAACGTTTGCGCTGCACTATTCGGTTTGTGGTGTTGGTGCTGTCAACGAGAAATCTTGACTCGGTAGGTATTCGAGTATTCGCCATGTGTATATCTTTATATAAAATCAGGTTTTGTTAGTGATGCAACTGCAGACACCGTCCCAACAGTTAGAGTGGTCCGGCTTCGAACAATCGGGACTTCCTGGAATTTCTGAATATTTTTTCCCTTCAAGTATCCCGCAAAACTCTCCGGAGGAATTATTGGAAGATAAATCTGCAAAAGAAAAACCTGCAAGAAACTCTTAGACCAATTCCGGGAAAACCGCTGGATTTAACTGCGAAAGATCCTGTTGAAGAATCTCTAGAGAAGTAAGTGCTGGAGAAATCCTTCGATGAATTTATTCATGGCGGAGCTCCGAGGAGCTTTACTTTTTACAAAACACCTCACGAGAAGAACCATTTATCCAGTGAAAGCTGACTTAGGACTTATAGACAGTTAAGACTTCATCAACCAACACAGCCAAGGAAGCTTTAAATTTCCATTTTTCAATGGTTCTTCACCATGTCATCACTGTAGACTTATGCAACGTCGTCTACTCATTTTAAAATTCATACATCTGCTAAACAACTAGCATAAAAGTCCATGTCTGCTAAAGCATATCTCTACGTATAGCTGTGTAGATTAGGGGCTGTCCATAAACCACGCGGTCATGAGGGGGGGGGTTCGGCCAATGACCATTTTGTATGGACAAATAAAATTTTTTGTATGGACTAATGACCACGGGGGGGGGGGGGGTTGAAAAGTCCCAAAAAAATGACCACGTGGTTTATGGACAGCCCCTTAGCTGACGATAGACATAGAGTGCTTCACTACCCAGCCACGTCACCGTCGCACCACCGTCTAGTGCGGTTAGCCAACAAGTAGCGACCCGACGCAGAATGCAAGCGGCAGATTAATTATTAAAATCCTTCTTCCGTCCTGTAAACAGCCACTAGTGCACTTACATACCTACTACGATGCTCTATGCCGCCGCGGCATGGTTTGTCTGCAGTACACATTTCACACCCAAGTAGCCTCATTTCCATTGTAGAGTGGTGGCGCGGTGTGCACTGACTGTGCAGTAACATTCACGAGAGGTTCACACCTCGCTTCGGAAGAGACTACCTACTGCAACGAACGATGGACATCCGGCCGCGGATGATGAAGGTAATGATGGCTGGATGTCATTCTACTACTAAAAGTTCAGGAGAAAAAAAACCTTTTAGGAAGGATTTTACGGCATTGACTGTACTAGGGTGTCCCAAACGGCATGAAATCTCGAAGTCAAATTTTTTCAGTAGTTTCTGAAATTTGGCATTACAAAAGATATTCCCTGAATGTTTCAGGACAAATGAGATATGAGAAAACATGACGCAGACGATGTGAAATTGGTTTTAAAAATCAGAAAATGACCACACACTTCGTAGTTGCTACTCCGTTATTGGCCGAAGCAATCGAAATTGCACAGAGAACCAATGAATAGGGCTTGGGACTAGCTTACTATTCTCAATGTGCACAGTTCGAGAACTCCCAACTTTATTAAGGTCAATAACGGCGCTGGTCACGTCCTTACGGTCATCGAGGATGAGAGGGAGTGTTAGTAAGACAACCGTAGTTGTTATGAAGACCGAAAATCTCAGTGTCTCCCGGATTGTCTTAGGAAGGAAGTGTGGGCACTAAAATTGGAAGATGTCAAAAATGTTTTTTGTTTCATTGAGACACTAGGACAACTTGATTAAAATCGGCATCTGAAGGCCGGCTTCAGAGGCACGTTCCTCTCCTATTTCGGAAATTCGAGCTTTCTTTGTCCATTTATCATTCCTTATTCCTAAGAGTATCTACTCTAGGAAGATGCTGTAAAGTTCGACCTTTTCAACTTCCATTTCTCCCATACAAGTTTGTCCCACTCTAATGCTATGGTTTAGCCACACTGTCATGACGTCGCGTAGTTGGTTCTCCGATCGACCCGTTGTTCGTCGGATTGTTTGCCAACCTGTTGTGGTTTCATTCTCGTGACCCACCGTCGGCGTCGTCGCTTTGGGATCAACCGGCCGGCATTCACCTATGGCTACCATCGTCGTTGTGGTCGTCCTCGGAGAAGATACGGTCGTAACCGTCGCCGGTTTATTGACCCTTTCATCCCCGCATAATCCCCGTATACGTTCCTGAACGCAAGGACTACGGGTGGCATACTGGCATGCATACGCTGGAATACAGATGGGAACCGGAGTGGGGATAAAAGAACCAAACTAGGTGAAGAGATGGCCTCGTATTCATGATAAAGCATGCCAACAGACGGTTTTTTTTACCGGGTTTAATCCTATGCAGCTTTTGGGATAAAATGGTAATCGATTCTTGTTGAAAAATGGGCTGCTGATGTTAACGGAAATGGTGCTTTTTAGAAGGCGGAAATGCCACAACAAAAATTTAAGTCTGTGGAGCTGTGCAATGTGTTCATAAACCACGTACACCAAATTTGGGCCGTACCAGATCCCCTCCCTCCTCGTAGGCTTTCGTCCATACAAAAAAAAAGAAGTATGTAAGGAGCGTAGACTTTGGCCAGATTTCACTCTCCCCACAAAAAGTCTACGTGGTTTATGAATAGTCCCAGTGGTGTCACTCAAAGTTACTCACAGAGTTCCTGAGATAAAAAAAAAACTCTGTGAAATTGGAACATTTTACAGATTCCTTCAGAAATAACTCCAAATTAAATCTAAGAATCCCTCAAATATTTCAGGGCTTCTTCCAGAAATTCATCCCAGAATATCTCCAGAAACTTATTCAAGGATTACTCCACAAATTCGCTCTGATTTGTTTCTACGGGCTCTTTCAAACATCTACTAAAGATTCATTTGGAATTCTTCCAGCAATTCCTTTGAAATTTTTGAAAATATATTTTTAGAAAATCTTGCACGAATTGTTTCAGAAACTCTTCCATGAGTTTCTTCACAAATAACAAGAGGAGAAAATTATCGATAAGTTCATTTAAAACCATGCATGAATATCTTCAGAAATTCCTTCAGCAATGCCTTCAGAAAACGTTCCAGGAATTTTTAAGAAATTCTGCCAGGAATGCCTTCGGAGATTTTTCAGAAAACTTCTTCAGGAATGGGTACAGATGTAGGATTCACCCTAGACCGATAAACCAACATCCGTACACTAGTAGTATTCCGGTCGAAAATCACCTAAAACGTCTTCAGGAATTCTTACATTGATTTTCTCCTAAATTCTTAATTTGCTTTAGAATTTTCTGCAAAGTTTTCTAGAGATTACCCCAGAAATTTACATATGAACTTTTTCATTAAAACTTCCTTAGGTTCCAATCGATATTGTTCCATGAATCTCTTTAGATAATCCTCTCGGAATTCTTTTAGTAAAGTTGACCATGGATTTCATTTGAAGGTTCTTTTTACAGAAGCTTCCATGAATTGCTTCAGAATTTCTTCTATGATTTCCATGAGAATTACCGTTAGAGAATCCTCAAGATATTTCTCCAAGAATTCCTCTGGAAAAGCTTTCACAGGTGTCCTCTATAATGTTTCCACAGAATTTTTCAGGAATCCCTAGGAGAATTTTTTAAGAAAAAATTCCGTGGACTCTTTCAGGAAAGCTTCCAGTGATTCTTAAAAAAAATCAAAAATCGAATTTATGATTTTTTTTTAAAAATAGCTGGAAGCTCTAGAAAAGCTTTCACAGGTGCATTTTATAATGCCTCCATAAAATTTTTCAGAAATCCGTACGAGATTTTTTTTTAAGAAAATCATCCGCGGATTCCTTCAGGAAGCTTCCAGCGATTCAGAAACCAAAAATTGAATTTTTGTTTTTTTTTTTAAGAATAGCTGAAAGCTCTAGAAAAGCTTCTACAGTAGTCCTTCATAATGCCTTCAAAGAATTTTTCAGGAATCTGTACGCGATTTTTTGAGAAAATCATCCGTAGATTTCCTCAGGAAAGCTTCCAGCGATTCTTTGAAAATCAAAACTTGAATTTTTGTTTTTTTTTTTAAGAATAGCTGAAAGCTCTAGAAAAGCTTGCACAGGTGTCCTTTATAATGCCTTCACAGAGAGAATTTTTTAAGAATATCATCTGTGGATTCCTTCAGAAGAGCTTCCAGCGATTCTTAAAAAATCAATAATCGAATTTTTGATTTTTTTTAGGAAAAGCGAATTTTTTTTTTTTTAAATAGCTGAAAGCAATAGTAAAGCTTTCACAGGTGTCCTTCATAATGCCTCCACAGAATTTTTCAGGAATCCGTACGAGATTTTTTTAAGAAAATCATACGTGAATTCTGTTAGGAAACCTTCCAGCGATTCTTAAAAAATCCAAATTTAAATTTTTGATTTTTTTAAGAATAGCTGAAAACTCTAGAAAAGCTTTAACAGGCGTCCTTTATAATGCCTTCACAGATTTTTTCAGGAGTTCGTAAGAGATTTTTTTTTAAGAAAATCATCCGCAGATTTTTTTAGGAAAGCTTCCAGCGATTCTTTAAAAAATTAAAATTCGAGTTTTTGATTTTTTAAGAATAGCTGAAAGCTATAGAAAAGCTTTCACAGGTGTTCTTTATAATGCCTCCAAAGAATTTTTCAAAAATACATATGAGAATTTTTTAACTAAATCATCCGTGGATTCTTTCAGGAAAGCTTCCAGCCTAGCTAGCTTTCAGCGATTCTAAAGAAATCAAAAATTGAATTTGGGATTTTTCTTTAACCTTCCAGGACGCGCGCCATCAAGCAACCGAAACTGCACCGCGCTCGCGCTGTATACGAAATGCGAGGTTTTTTGGTAGTGTTGTACTTTTTACAACAGCGCGCGCGCGCTGAAGGGTTAAGAATAGCTGAAAGTTCTAGAAAAACTTCCCTCGCCTAGATTTGAGCTTCCTCTTAGGTTTCGCAAGAATTCCTACCCAGCATTCTGTCTTCTGTATTCTGAAGCAGTTGCTCCTAGAAATCCCTTTCAGGATTCTGCAGGAATCTCTCTTAGTAATCAGGGAAAATCCCTGGCATGATTATGGGAAGATTCTCTTGACATTCTGGTGTAATAATTTAAAGAATTCTAGAGGAATCACTCTCAGAGTTCTAGGACAATCCCTTTTAGGAGTTAAGGGGAATCCTTTCAAAGATTCTGAGGTAATTTTTCTGTTTTAATTGGGAATACCTCTCAGAATTCCAAAGAATCCTTCTTAGGATGCTGCGGAAGTACATTCTAGAAGTTTTCGTAATCCCTTCCAGGGAGAATCCTTATTAGATTTTCGCAAAAATCCTTCTTAGGTTTCCAGATATATTGCTCTTAAGAATTTGGAAGAATCCCTCTTAGATGACTCTCAGGATTCTGGGGGAATCACTCGTAGAATTTTGAGGATTGCCTTTTGGGATTCTGGCAGTTGTTGTCAGCATTCTAAAGGAATCCACTCAGGATGTAAGAGAAATTCTGGGAGAATACATAAAAGTATTCTGGAGGACAGGCCCGTGAACAGAAAAGGCGTCATGGGAGGGGCTTTTTCTAGTTTTAGCAAAGGGCGGAGGGGCGCTTAGTGTATTGAACATCGGTAATGGGAGGGGTTTAACTCCCCAAATTCCTTCCTTTGTGCACGCTGCTTGCTGGAGAAATTCTTCCCAGAATTCTGTGAAAGTATGTCTCAGGTTTCTTCGGCAATCCCGCAGAGTATTTTGAGGGAATGTTTCTCAGTATTCTGGAGTAATCCTTCTTAGAATTCTAAGCTACTCTTTTCAGGATTCTGGCTCATTTATTTTAAGTTTCTTGGGGAATGCATCTTAGGATTTCGAAAATCTTTTTGTTTTTTGTGAGAATCTCTCTCAGTATTGTAGATAAATTTATTTCAAGAATGTGGAAAAAATCGCCCTTGGATTTCGTCTCAGGTTTCTGGGATAATCCCTCTTAAGATTCTGGAATATTTTGAGGGAATCCCAAGGGCTTTCCCTTCTCATGATTCTGAGACAATTTATCACAGGATTCTGGGAGAATTCCACTCTGGGCTCTGAGACAATCTGTCTCATAGATATGGAGTAATCTCTCTCAGGAAAATTAGAGAGAATTCCTACCAAGATACCGGAAGAGTCTTTGCCCAATGCTATCTCTGACCCCCTCCCTCCTCGTAGACTTTCGTCCATACAAAAAAAAATAAATTTGTATGAAGCTTGGAGTTTGGCGAGACTTCCCTTTCCCCACAAAAAGTCTACGTGGTTTATGAATGGTCCCAGTAATGTCACTCCAAGTTACCCAAGTAACACACATGTTATATAGAAGTTACGACAGCGCAAGTTTTGGTTGTATAGAAGTTTATTTTACGTTATTCCAACACAATGTTAGAATTACGTAAAATAAACTTCTATACAACCAAAACTTGCGCTGTCGTAACTCTATTATAACATGTGTGTTGCTTGGGTACTCACTGAGTGACCAGCTCTTGAGATAAAAAAATAACTCTGTGATATTGGAACATTTTGCAGATTCCTTCAGAAATAACTCCATATTAAATCAAAGAATCCCTCAAATATTTCAGGGATTCTTCCAGAAATTTATCCCAGGATATCTCCAGAAACTTATTTAAGGATTTCTCTACAAATTCGCTCTGATTTCTTTCTACGAGCTCTTTCAAAAATCTACTAAACGTTCATTTTCTCCAGCAATTCCTTAGAAATTTTTGAAAATTTTATTTTAGAAAATCTTGCAAGAATTGTTTCAGAAGCTCTTCCATGAGTTTCTTCACAAATCCCAAGAGAAGAAAATTATCGAAAAATTAATTTGAAACCATGCATGGATATCTTCAGAAATTTATCCAAAAACCCTCCAGATATTCCTTCAGCAATGCCAACAGAAAATCTTCCAGGAATTTTTAAGAAATTCTGACAGGAATGCTTTCGGAGATTTTTCAGAAAACTTCTTCAGGAATGTGTACAGATATTGGATTCACCCTAGACTGAGGAAGCAAACATCTGTACACTAGTAGTATTCCGGTCGAAAATCACCTGTAACTTCTTCAGGAATTCTTCCATAGATTTCTTTACTAAATTCTTTATTTGCTTTAGAATTTTCTGCAAAGTTTTCTAGAGATTACCTTGGAAATTTACATAAGAACTTTTTTTATTAAACTTTTCGTATGTTCCAATCGATATTGCTCCATGGATTTCTTAAGAAAGTCCTTTAGGAATTCCTTTAGGAAAATTCAACACGCATTTAATTTTACAGCAGCTTCCGTGAATTGCTTCACAATTTCTTCTATAATTTCCATCCGATTTTCCGTTAGAAAATCCTCGAGAAATTTCTCCAACCATTTCTCTTGAAAAACTTTCATATGTGTCCTTTATATAGCCTCCACAGAATTTTTCAGGATTATATACGAGAATTTTTTAAGAAAATCATCCGTGGATTCCTTCAGGAATGCTTCCAGAAATTCTTATAAAAATCAAAAATCGTATTTTTGATTTTTTCAAGAATAGCTGAAAGCTCTAGAAAAGCAGGTGTCCTTTCTAATGCCTCCACAGAATTTTTCAGGAATCCAAACGAGAATTTTTAAGATAATCATCCGCGGATTCATTGAGGAAAACTTCTAGCGATTTTAAAAAAATCGAAAATCGAATTTTTGATTTTTTTAAGAATAGCTGAAAGTTTTATAAAAGCTTTCACATGTGTTCTTTATAAGGCCACCAGAAAATTGTTCAGGAATCCATACGAGGTTTTTTTAAGAAAATCATCCACGGATTCCTTCAGGAAAGCTTCCAGCGATTCTTAAAAAATCTCAATTCGAATTTTTGATTTTTTAAAGAATAGCTGAAAGCTCTTCAGTGAATTCTTTCAGGAAAGCTTCCAGCGATTCTTAAAAAATCAAAATTCGAAATTTAGATTTTTCTTTAAGAATAGCTGAAGCTTTTCTAAAGGAATCCATGGATGAATTTCTGAAAAAAAAAATCTCGTATGGATTTCTGAAAAATCCAGAAATATCTCCAAGGATCTGTTTAGAAAATCTTCCACAGACTTCTTCGAAATCCTTTCAAAGTTTTGTTCAGGATGGATTCTTCTAGAAATTTTCAGGAGATTACTTCTATAATTCTTAATGAGATGACTAATTCAAGAAAATCTCCCATGGATCTCTTCCAAAATTAATCCAAATTAATCATTCAGAAATTGCTCCTAGGGTTTTTTTTTAGAAATTCCTCCATCGTTTATTTTCCAGAAATTCTTCCAGGATTTTTGTTAGAAAATTTGTCCAAGACTTCCTTCAAATGTTCTTTCATGTTTTTCTCCAAGAATTCTTTTGGGTAGATTTCTGTGGGCTCCCTTTCGAAACTCCCCCAGGAATTATTATGGAAATTCTTCTAGGGCATCGTTTACAAAATCCTTCGAAAATTTCACCAGAAATTTTCAAAATTCTTTTGGAAATTTTTCAAAGATTGTTCCATAAAATTTTCCAGTGGTTCATAAAATGTTCCAGATTTTTTTTTAATTTCTGAGATGATGTCTGAATCATTTTTTTAAAGAAATGCTCAAATTCTTGGAAGGATTCATGGAGAAAATGCTGGATAAATCTCTAAAAGAATATATGGAGGCTTCTTTAGAAAATCATTAGAAATTATTAGAAAAGACTATTTGAAGGAATATTGGAAAGAATACATGGAAGAACTGGAGAAATTTCTTGAAAATATCATTCAAAAATGCTAAGGAATAAATAGATTCTTGAGTAAATTCCAAAATTCTGAAATTTGGTAAAATTTCAACATGAAAGAATTCCTGCAGGAAGGTCTGACTTGTTCTAAAGCAATTCTTGGAGGATAACCTGTAGAAACTTTTGGAGAAATCTCTGGAGGAACTTCCAGAACAATATATTTAGAATTTTCAGGAGGAATTTCTAAATAAATGTCCGATGAAATCCCCGTATGAACGAAGTCAACCTCTAGAGAAATACAAGCAATAATTTATGAAAACGTTTATTTAAATCTGAATTTCCAAAGGAAAACCCTGGAGGAATTTATGAAAGAATAACTGAAAGTATCTTTGAGAAAAAATGTTCTCTGGAATCGCATCTTTTGAAGAAACGTTTTGAGGAATTCCTAGAGAAACCCCTAGAAGATTTTTTTTAGAAATTTCCAGAAGATTTTTTGGAGTAATGCCGAGAAAAACCTCACTGACAATATATCTGGAGGAATTCTGAAAAAACCTCTTAATGAATTTCAGAAGGAATATATGAAGGAATCTCTGAGGAAACCCCTTGGTGCATGGTTCAAGATGAATCCTTTGTGAAATTTCTTGAGCAATTTCTGAAGAAGCCCAAAAGAAAATTCTCGGAGAAATCCTTTAACAAATTTCCAAAGAAATGCATGGACAGGAATGCATTTGACAGGGATACCTAGACTAGTAATTCTCGTTTCACGAGAATTAACGAAAACAAGTGAAGTAATAATGCATGCCCAACTAACAATCACTTATTTTACAAACACCTTTACGACGAATTGATTCAGCATGATGCTGAATAACATTTGGATAATTTTCAGGCACAACCTTTGTTCGGGTTTTGTTCACACAAATTTGGAGAAACTATTAAGCATAGTGTTGTGTACCAACTGAACTGTTTATTGTTAAATCGTTTTACAACAATATAGTAAAGCTGTTATCCAGCTTTAGAAAAAATGATTAAAAATAAATAAAATGCAAAATTTTTCAATTTCCGCGAGTGTTTATGATTGGAACTTAATGCTGTGAACAAATATTGTGAAATAATAACTACACATAAATTTACCTAAATCCAGATTCGAACTCGAGACCCGTCGATTGCCAGCCGCATGCCTTCCTATCTGCGCCATCCTAGAGATGATGAATTGCAGTGCTCAAATCAAAACATAAACTTCCCGTGGTTTAATAATGATCAGACTTCGACTCCTATTCAGCAGTGGTGAATCAGCTCAGACATTATGGTTAACGACTGAACAATAGATTAATTCAGCTGCTGTTCAGTAAAAAACACGTGTTTTTCATCATGTACTTTGAGTCGAAGTATAATGAAACGAAAGCGCTTATTTGACTTGTGAAAAACACATTATACAGATACATGTGCTAATTTTTACATGAACTTAACAAGAAGCAGAAACAAGTCTTGTTAAACTATGTTGTAAAGGAATTACTGCGAGTCGAATAAAAAATTTATTAAACGTTTGAAAAGTGTTTCAAATTATCATTGCTAATACCAATACGCAAAAGTTGAACATTGGCTACTTTTCAATTGAAATAGCATTTGTACAGTAATGTGTACAGCATAATTTTAGTTCAGCTATATTTACTATTATAAAGCAACAATTCAGCATACATGCTTGTTTGTGGCTGGCGATTGTTAGTTGGGTGTTGAGGTTTCCTGGAATAATTCGTATTTAGACGCAATAGTGAAGTCGTTTCTTTGGGAACGCATCAGTATTGGGAGTGTTGAAACTTTTATACCTTGTGTAATAAGCTCTGATTTTACTGTGACAGCACTGGTAATGTGACATACCTATATTTGGGTTCTTTAAAGTGGTTCAGTTTTTTTTTTTCATGAAATTTTTCAAACAAAAAATTTTCCATGTAGCAGCTGGAGTTTGTAAAAGCAGAGTGCGATTCAGTGAGAAGTAATGAACTTTGTCAGAACATCAGTAGATCGGCTCCAGAGCCACGTTCTTCTCTATTTGGGAAATTTGTACCACAAAATTGAACATGGTTTCCTGACAAAAGTAATTGGGCTGGTAGACGCAATGCTGAATGGGTCAAAATCAGGTATTCTGATCAACGACGAAGTGTTCACCTCTTCTTGATACTCCTCCCCATTTCACAGAAGACACAATGCCTGAATAAATAAATTGAGAGATGAGAAAAATATGAGATATTGGTGGGATTCTAACCAATGACTTCGTGTTCGCTGAATCGGTGCTTCAATCGACTAAACCAAAGACCAACGTGGAATAGAACGCCAAACTGAATCCAAGTCTGCGCCATAAGCATTCAGTTTTTCATAATTTGAGTCTTTGAATGTTGACTAGGCAGCAAGTCGTGAAAATTCTTATTGAGTGGAAATAATATTTCATAAACCTTCTAGCAGCTTTATCGGCCATACAACATTAAATGTTTTACAGATCGTTCACTGAATCACAACTATAATTTTTCTTTGAAAACCTCCATTCTTAAATTATTTGGATTTAATCTCCTTTATAAATTGACCATCCCTGCCTGCCAAAGCGTAGCATTTTATGGGAGAGAGGAAGAGACATTCACTGCGCTAAATGCCAGCACACGATCGTCTGGTGTAACGATTTAACGCCAAGTGAGCAAACCAAACCTCAAAGTCGACTGATTTCGAAACTTGCATTGATGCATTTACCTTGTGAGCTTGGCGTCTCTTGGTTTAAAGCCTGCGGTGGAGTCCATCGGAGGAAGTCAACCGCAGCATCCAAAAGTCTCACGGCAAAGCTCCTCTTACGTTCCCGCAATGCCTTTTGTAATGCACTGTTCAAACAGTAATGCACACGATGCAATTCACTTCATCCATCAATTTGAGTTGGTGATTCTCTGGTAAAGAAGTACACACTTACTTAAACATCGGATACCCGGATGAATCTCAGCGCTCAAGCTGAAGTCAATTGCGATCTTAACTTCGTGATGAGAAATCACTTCTCGGAGAGGAGCTAATGGATCAGAACGATCTATTTAGCACGCGACGCGCTTCAACTGTCTTGACTTGGTTGTGGTGGTCGTGGCCACTTTCCTGATGGAAACTGCAGGCGAGTGCACTCGAAACGGGTTACCCGTGATTTATTGTGCCCCGTCCAGGCAAGCATACGTCTCGATGTGGTTTGCTTGCTTTCGATTGACGAGGGGACCGACCGACCGCATCGCATCGAACGGGATTCAATCGTGAAGATTAAGCTTAATGCAATTTCCCGATGTGGGGTGGTAGCGTGACTGTGGTCCTCAATCGGAACTGAGCTTCTTTTGTGGCAGTCAGTCGTGAGCTGTGGTCACGTGAGTTTTGTCGTTTCTTTTTTTGGTTGACCGTTTTTCGATTGCTCATTGTTCCGATTGGGCTATATTATTTTCTTCTGGTTGAATCAGTTTCAACCAGTTGCAAACCCCAGGAACAATGCTAGGGGGTTCCAAGGGGCTCCAATAGTAATATGTCAACTTGATATAGCTAAATAAAACTGAGGCATATGTTAAAATAGATCTTCAGAATTCCAGAAGCCTTTTAAGCCTTCCAAGAGCGTTCCGTCAGGTTTTGATGGTCTTTTAATGAGATTAGTATAAGAGGGGTTCAGGTACGTTTCAAGGGGCTTTAAAAGCGATTCAAGGGAGTTTTAGAAGCCTTTGAAGGGCGTAACAAGGAATTGCAGGGGTGTTTCAAGGCATTTCAGAGAGTTTCAGAAACATTCAGGGCATGCCGAGAGATTTTAGGAGCGTTTGATAGTATTTCAGAGGCGTTTCAAGGGTTGCTGAAGACTTTTAAAGGCATTCCAAATGGTTTCGGGAGCATTTTACATTTACTGAGATGATTTAGGGGCATTTCATGTCAGGGTCATTTCAGGGAGTTTAAGGAACACAGATGCATTTCAAAATGGGAATATAACAAAATCAAGGGTGTTTCATGGCATTTCAGGGGCGTTTCAAAAGATGTCAAAGGTTTTTTTTGTGAAGGGGTCTCAGGAGTTGAAGGGCATTTAGGGGTACTTCAACGAGATCACATGGATTTCAGGACATTTCAATAGTATAAAGCACCTAGAGACCCCTTGGAACCTCTCCGCAACCCCCTGAGACAGTCTAAAATACCGTAGAGATCTCCGGGTGCCACCTGAGACTCCTTGAAACATTTATGAGACATCCAGGTCCTCTGGAACACCACTGAGACCCACTAAATCGACCCTGAGATCACCTGGAGACCTGGAAGCCCCATGAGACCTCCTAAATCATTCATGAGACCCATAGAACTCCCCTGAAACTAGGGATCCAAAATATACTGTCAAAAACTGTAGTTTTCATGTCAATCATGGTTGACTATTATACATCAAAAACATTCACGCATGACCAGAAGAAACATTCGTGGGTGACTGTGACATATTTTTTTTTAACTTGGACAAATGTTGTGCATTGGCATATTTAGTGAACCAATGAAATCCCGGTGGTTCCGAAAATGACGAGCCGGACATGCAACTAACAAAAACACCGGAACGCGAAGAAGTGGATTGATTTTCGATACGAAAACAATAAGGATAGAGTGACAAAAATCAGTAGCTGCGAACTGTGTAGTTACGGTCCACGTCCAACTAATCCAGAATAATCATATGACCTGGTTTCGTGAGTTGATGTCGGAATCCGATATTCTACGCCATTTTTAAATCAAAGATGGTGACCTCAGATTTGTGAAGATTATTGATATCCTTTGAATTATAGAAAATTCCAGAAAGGGAGATTCCTTTGGGTTATCGGAACCGTTACCAGGGCGCTATCGGAGGTTTCAGAGAGTATCGCACCTGAGACCTGTCAGAACCCCCGAAAATGAGGTCCCCCCAAAACACCACCTCTGAATCTCGCCAAAACTATCTGAAATGCCTTCGCCTGATTGCCATAAAACTTCTCGGTCCCCATGTAACGCACTTTCAGAATCTGCCGAAACGCCTCCGTAACGCTTCTACTGCCGTTCTACGCCCAATTGTCCCATGTTATATGGGAATCCCATATAACATGGGACAATTATGCGTAGAACGGCAGTCTATAACCCACGGAAAATGGATGGCTGTTCGCCTTAATTTTTTTTTTTAAATTTAGCTCGTAGCTCAAGATATTTATTAGTTCAGAATTGGCGACAAATTCTCCCAAGAAATAAACTATTCCAATAATTTAGGATTTTATCCATAACTATCAAACTTTTCCCGAAAACTCAAAGGAAATTTCGTCGTACTCTAAGAGCAGCCCTTCAATTTTATCATAGATATTTACCAATTAACAAGCTTGGTTAAATGGCTAAAATTTGTGATTTTTATTCATGAAATACAAAAACAACATGCCAATTTTTCGGGGTATGCTGGAATCGGTTCCAATAGAGAAAGAGAAGGACTTTATTGAATCATATGCTGCTATAGAGTTTAGTAACTCAAAATTTATGAATTTTTACTAGTATTCAATTCATGCAATCGTCATGCTAAGAGTGAAAACCCTGATTTCTTTATGAATTCCTCCAGGAACATTTTTTGAAATATCCAGTTTCTTCAGTAACTTCTCCAGGAATTCCTTAATGAATTGCCCATGGGACTTTTCCAGCCAAGGGCGTAGCTAGCTTTTCGGCCAGGGGGGGGGGGCGAGCACCCTTACACTGAAAACCACTTTGTAGTAACAAGGAGTTCAAATACTTCATAATTAAAAAAAAATATAAGTGAAGTATGAAATATGGGTGATTAACAGGAATGGTTCAATGGAAGAATCATATATGATTATAATCCTGAGGAATTCCTCAAGATATTGCTTCAGGAATTTCTTAACAAATGCCATCAAGAATTTGAATTTATCCAGCAGTTCCTCCAGAAATTTCTTTAATATTTTTCCAGGTTATTTTATTGTAGATATTCCAGCAGAAATTACCTTCGGAAAACTTGCAGTAATTCCGTTGGGAATGCCTTCAGAAATTTCTTCATTAATTCCTCCAGAAGTTTTATTACGAATTTCACCATGCATTCTTTTGAGAATTTTCCCAGTAATTCTTTACAAATATCATTCTTAATTCCACCAGAAATCCGTTTGAGAAGCTCCAGAAAATACTTTCAAAAATTCCAATCAAACTAAGATTTCTTTCCTTGAGGAATACCCTAAGAAATTTTTGGAGAAATTTCTTCGAAAAATCATTTAATGAATTCCTTCGGAATTACCGGAAAAAATCTTTGAAAATTTCTAAAGGAATTCCTTCGGAAATTCCTGGAGGAATATCTTTGGAAGTTGCTAGAGGAATGCATTCGGAATTTTTTAAAGGAATCAATTAAAAAATAATTTCAGGAATTTATTTCGAAAATCCTTGAGGAATTCCACCGGAAATTCCTTGACAAATTCTTCAGAAATTTCCTGAGGAATTCCTTCATTTCTAAAGCTCCTTGAGAAATTCCATAAGATATTCCTTCGAGAGTTCTTCTACGATTTCCTTTAAAAGAATCTTCGGGCATTCCTTGAGGAATTTCTTTGAAATAGATTTAGAATATTCCTTGAGGAACTCCTTCGGAGTTTTCGTGAGGAATTCTTCCGAAAATTCCTTGAGGAATACCTTCAAAAATTCTTGGAGGAATTCATCCGGAAATTTCTGTGAGAATTCTTTCCCAAATTCCTGAAGCAATTCTTTCGAAAAAAAAAATTCCACTAAAAGTCTCATGAGATATCCCTTCTGAAATTCCGTAAGGAATTTCTTTTAAAATCTTTCAAAACTTCCTTGAAAAAATATTTCGGAAATTCCTGAAGAAATGCTTTTTGTGATTTTTTATTTCCTAGAGGAACTCATTCGGAAATTATTTGAAGAATTCCTTTAAAAATGCCTTGATAAGGAAAATTCGGAAATTGTTAAAGGAGTTCGTTTGGAATTTTTTTTGACATATGTCTGAAATGTCTTATGGAATACTTTCGGAAGTTTCGTGAGAAATTGTTTGATAAGTTCGTTGAGGGTTTTTTTCGTTTTTTTTATAAATCTTTACGAAATTCCTCAAGGAATTCCAGCGAAAGATCCTTGAGAAGTTTCTTCGGAAATTCCTCAAGAAATTCCTTCAAAAATGTATTGCGGAACTCCTACAAAAACTTGAGAAACTTCTTCAAACATTCCTTCAGAAACACGTTTGGGGATTATGTGAGAAAATCCTAAGGAAATTTTTTGAGGACAACCGTCAAAAATTTTTGGAGGAATTCATTCGAAAATTTTTGGAGGTATTTCAAGGCAAATCCATAAGAAATTTCTTTGGAAATTCCGGGAGGGATTTCTTTGGAAATTCGTAGAGGAATTCCTTCGGAAATTCAGGAGAAAATCCTTTGAAAAATCCAGGAGAAATTCCTTTGAAAATTCCTGGAGGAATTCCTACGGAAATTCCTGGACAAACTCCTCCGGAAACTCACGGAGGAATTCTTCGGGAAAATCCTGGAGGAATTCCCTCGGAAATTCTTGGAGGAATTCCTTCGAGAATTCGTGGAGGATTTCTTTCGGGAATTCCTGGAGGAATTTCTTCGGAAATTCCTGGAGGAATTCCTTCAGAAAATCCTTGAGCAATTCCTTCGCAAAAGTCCGGGAGGAATTCCTTCTGAAATTTATGGAGGAACTCCTTCGGAAATTCGTGAAGGAATTCCTGGAGAAATTCTTTCGAAAATTCCTGGTGGAATTCCTTCGGACATTCATGAAAGAATTCCTTCGGAAATTCCGGCAGGAAATTCTTTGAAAATTCCAGGTGAAATTCCTTTGAAAATCCCTGGAGGAATTCCACCGGAAATTACTGCAGGAATTCCCTTGGAAATTCCAGGAGGAATTCCTTCGGAAATTGCTGGAAGATTTCCTTCGGAAATTCCTGAAGGAATTCCTTCGGAAATTTATGAAGGAATTCTTTCGGAAATTCCAGGAGGAATTCCTTCGGAAATTGCAGAAGGAATTTCTTTGAAAATTTCTGGAGGATCTTCTTCGGAAATTCCTGGAGGATTTCCTCCGGAAATTTCTGAAGAAAATCATCCGGAAATTCATGGAGGAATTTCTCAGGAAATTCCTGGTGGAATTCCTTTAAAAATTCGTGGAGGAAATTCGTGTATGAAGTCTTTCGGAAAATTTCTGGAGCAATTCCTTCGGAAATTCATGGAGGAACTCCTTCGGAAAATGCTTTAGGATTTCCTTCGCAAAATTCCTGGAGGAATTCCTCCGGAAATTAA
This sequence comes from Aedes albopictus, assembly GCF_035046485.1. Lineage (NCBI taxonomy): Eukaryota > Metazoa > Arthropoda > Insecta > Diptera > Culicidae > Aedes > Aedes albopictus. The sequence continues at coordinate 381,982,699 of NC_085138.1, forward strand.
TGAAGGAATTCCTTCGGTATTTCCTGGCGGAATTCCTCCCGAAATTCCTCGAGGAATTTCTTCGGAAATTCGTGGAGGGATTCCGTCGGAAAATTTCTGGAGGAATTCCTTTGGAAAATTCTTTAGAAATTCCTTCGCCAAATTCCTGGAGGAATTCATTCGGAAATTCATGGAGGAATTCCTTCGGACATTCATGGAGGAATTCCTTCGGAATTTCCAGGAGGACATCCTTTAAAAATTCCAAGAGGAATTCCTTTTAAAATTTCTAGAAAAATTTCTTCGGAAATTCCAGGAGGAATTCCTCCGGAAATTCCTAGTGTAATTCCTCCAGAAATTTGTGGAGGATTTTTTTCCGAAATTTCCTCGAGGAATTTCTCCGGAAGTTCCTGGAGGATTTCCCTCGGAAATTCCTGGAGGAATTGCCACGGAAATTCCTGGAGGAATTCTCTCGGAAATACATGGAGGAATTCATTCGGAAAATCCTTAAGGAATTCCTTCGCAAAATTCCTGGTGGGATTACATCGGAAATTTATGGAGAAATTCCTTTGAAAATTTCCAAAGGAATTTCTCCAGGAATTTCCGACAGAATTTCTCCTGGAATTTCTGAAGGAATTCTTCCTGGAATTTCAAAAAAAAATTCTTCAGGAATTTCCAAAAGAGTTTCTCCAGGAATTTCCGAAGGAATTTCCAAAGGAATTCCTCCAGGAATTTCCAATGGAATTCCTCCGGGAATTTTTAAAGAAATTCATCCAAGAATTTCCGAAGGAATTTCCGAAATAATTGCTCAACAAATTTCAGAAGGAATGCATCCTAGAGATTCCGGAAGGAATTTCTCCAGGAATTTCCGAAGAAATTCCCCTAAGAGTTTCCGAAAGAATTCCTGCAGGAATTTCCAAAGGAATTCCTCCATGAATCTTCAAACGAATTCGTCCAGCAATTTCCGAAGGAATTCCCCCCGTAATTTTCGAAAGAATTCCTCCAGGAATTTTTGAAGGAATTCCTAACGGAATTTGTAAATTCCTCCATGAATATTCAAGGGAATTCCTCTTGAAATTTCCAAAAATAAAATCCAAAAAGACTTTCCGAAAAAATTTCTCCAGGAATTTCCGAAGGAATTATTCCAGAAATTTCCGAAGGAATTCCTCCTGGAATTTCCAAAGGAATTCGTCCAGTAATTTCCGAAGGAATTCCTCCAGAAATCATAAAAAAGCATTCCTCTAAGAAGTTTAGAATGATTTTTTTCCAGGAATGTCCTAAGGAATTCATCCAAGGATTTTCTCAGGAATTTCTCTATAGATTTCTTGAAGAATTCCTCCAGAAATTTCCGGAGGTTTTCATCCAAGATTTTTCAAGGGAACTCCCCAAGGAATTTCCGAAGGAATTCCTCCAGAAATTTCCGAAGGAATTCCTTCAGGAATTTCCGAACGAATTCCTTCATGAATTTCCGATCGAATTCCTTCAGGAATTTCCGAAGGAATTCTTCCAGGAATTTGCGAAGGGATTCCTCCAAGAATTTTGGAAGGAATTCCTTCTGGAATTTTTTAAGGAATTCCTCCAGGATTTTTTTGAAGGAATTGCTTCAGGAATTTCCGAAGCAATTCCTCCCGGAATTTCCGAAAGAATTCCTCCAGGAATTCCTAAAGAAATTCCTTCTGGAATTTCCGAATGAATTTCTCCAGGAATCTCCAAAGGAATTCGTCCAGCAATTTCCGAAGGAATTCCTCCCGGAATTTCTGAAAGAATTCCTCCAGAAATTTCCGAAAGTATTCATCCAAGATTTTTCGAAGGACCTCGCCAAGGAATTTTCGATGGAATTCCTCCAGTAATTTCCGAACGAAGTCCTTCAGGAATTTCCGATGGAATTTCTCCAGAAATTTTCGAAGGAATTCTTCCAGGATTTTGCGAAGGAATTCTTCCAGGATTCCAGGAAAGGAATTCCTCCAGGAATTTCCAATGGAATTCGTCCAGCAATTTCCGATGGAATTCCTTCAGGAATTTCCGAAAGAATTCCTCCAGGAATTCGTAAAGGAATTTCTCCTGGAATTTCCGAATGAATTCCTCCGGGAATCTCCAAAGGAATACGTCCAGGAATTTCCGAAGGAATTCCTTCAGGATTTTCCGATGGAATTCTGCTAGGAATTTCCGACGGTATTCAATCCAGGAATTTCAAAAAAAAAAAAATCTAAAAAGAATTTCCGGAAAAATTCCTCAATGACATTCGTCCAGCAATTTTCGAAGGAATTCCTCCAGGAATTTCCAAAAGCATTCCTCCAGGAAGTTTGGAATTATTTTATCAAGGAATTTCGTAAGGATTCCTCTCAAATTTCTCTATTTATTTCTGAAAGAATTCCTCCAGGAATCTCCGAAGGTATTCATCCAAGATTTTCCCAAGGAACTGCCCAAGGAATTCCCGAAGGAATGCCTCCAAGAATTTCCGAAGGAATTGCTCCAGGAATTTCCGAAGGAATCCTTCAGGAATTTCCGAAGGAATTTCTTCAGGAATTTCCAAAGGAATTTCTTCAGGAATTTCCAAAGGAATTCCTTCAGGAATTTCCGATGGAATTCTTCCAAGAATTTGCGAAGGGATTCCTCCAGGAATTTTGGATGGAATTCCTTCAGGAATTTCCAAAGGAATTCCTCCAGGTATGTCCGAAGGAATACCCTCAGGAATTTTCGAAGATATTCCTCCAAGAATTTCCGAAGGAATTCCTGCATACATTTAAAAAAAAAACGAGGATGCAGGAGAATTTTATTTTTACTAGTCAAAACAGCTCTGATCATCTAAGTTTTCGGTTAAGTTAGAATATATTTGCTCGGCCAGAGGGGGGCCACGCCCCCCCCTGCCCCCCCCCCCCCCCTGGCTACGCCCTTGTTTCCAGCAATTTGTCCATCGTGGATTTCTCCAAGGATGTCTTGTGGTGTTCCGATAGTGATTGTCCCGAGGCTTGTTCCAAGAAATGCTTCAGGAATTTGTCCCACTTTTTTCAGAAATTACTACAAATACTTCTGCAAAGATGCATCAAAGAATTCCTCCAGGATTTTTCCCATAGTATGCCTGCAGTGGTTTCATTATGGATTCTTCCAGGGATTCTTTCAAGAATTCCTCTAAGGATTTTACTACACATTCCTCGGGGAATTTCATCTGGAATACCTTTAGAGATTCCTCCAGTGATTTTTTTTGAGGATTTGCTCCAGGGACTCCCAAAAGAATTGCACCATAGAACCTTTTAGGTATTTCTTCAGAGATTTTTATTTCAGGGATTTCTCCATATATTTCATTAAGGATTTCGTTAGAGATTATTGCAAGGCGAAACTGGAAGCATTTCCTCATTATTTTGGTTAATGATTTTTCATAAAATAACGAAGCAATATTTTCAAAATCGGCTTTCGTGCACATGTAGAGTATGGATCAAAGTATCTCCTGAATTTTTCCCAGGTGGAAAAAGTTTTTCGTTTTTGCATAAACCATTTTTTTGTGAAATTTTGTTTAAAAATGGTTTCTGCAAAATTAAAAACATTTTTATTCAAAAAAAAAAAATTAGGAGATTCCTTGATCCATACTCTACATGTGCACGAAAACCGATTCTGAAAATATTGCTTCGTTATTTTATTGAAAATCAAAAACCAAAAAGTAAGGAAATGGATCCAGTTTCGCCTTAAGCTAAAACTCAAAAACTGTTCTACTCTAAAAATTTTGAAGCACGGTTTCGAAATCAGTGCTAAATCAGTGCTTTCATTTTATTTTGTAAACTAGTGTAATTGGTCCTAAAATTATTGCAGACTATGATACCTTCAGATTTTTTACGGGAGTTCCTACAGAAATTCTTCCAGGAATTCGTTTAGAAAGCTTTTCTGGGATTTTCGAGGGAAATCCTCATGGGATTGCTTCGGGATTCCTCCTGGGATTTCTTTAGGAAATCCTCCTAGTATTCCTCCAAGACATCATCCAGGGATTTCCTCACGAATTCCTCTTAGGATTTTCTCAGGATTCACTCGGGAAGTTTTTCTGATATTCTTCCTGGAAAAAACTCCAGGGATTATTTTAAAAATTCCTCCAAGGGTTTTTTCCAGCAACTCTTGTAGGGATTCCTACAGGAATTCCTCCTGAAATTCTTTCAGAAATTCTTCCAGAAAGTCATGTAGAAATTGTTAAGGAATTCCCATAGAAAATCCCATGGAAAATCCTCTTGAAATTGCTTCTGGGATTCATTATGGGCTTTCTTCAGGAACTGCCACAGGGATTCTTCCAAGAGTTCCCTCACGAACTCTTCTTAGAATCTCTTCAGAATTTATTCCAGAATTCTTTCTGCGATTTCTTCAGTATTTCCTGCTGAGATTTCATTAGAAAATTCTTCTGGGATTCCTTCAGGAATTCCTCATGGGATTCCTCCAAGAATTCCTCCAAGAATCCCTCCAGGAATTGCTCAAGGGATTCTTCCAGGAACTCCTTCACGATCTCTTCTAGAAGTTCCACCAAGAATTCCTCCAGTGATTGCTCCAGAAATTCCTGCAGGGATTCCTCTGGGAAATCGAAAAAATCCTCCAAAGATTCTTGCAGTTATTACTCCAGGAATTTCCTAAAGATTCCTCTAGGAACTACTTCAGAAATTAATCTAGGAGTACTTCTAAACAATCCTCCAAGAATTTCTCTAGAGATTCCTCCAGAAGTTCCGCTACATGTTCCTTCAGGGACTCCTTCAGGAATTGCCCCCAGGGTTGCTCCGGAAGTTGCTCCAAGCATGAATTCTTCCAGGCATTCTTCCAAGAATTCCTCAAGGAAATATTTCGAAGATTCCTCTAGGAATTAGTCAAGGGAAACCTCTAGGGATTCCTCTAGGGAATTTTCGAGGAATTCATACAATAATTCTTCGAGCGATTCTTCTACGGATTCTATGAATTTCTCCGGTGATTCCGCCAGAATTTCCACCGAGGATTCCGCCAGGAATATGTTCAGAAATTTATCCAGGGATACCTCCAAGAATTCCTCCAGGGATTCTTCTTGAAATTCGTTCAGAAATTCTTGCAGTGATTCTTCTGGGAAACATTCCTCCAGAGATTCATGCAATAATTCCTCCAGGAATTCCTGTTAAGATTCCTCTAATGGTTCCTCTAGGAATTACTTTAGGAATTCCCAACTAACAATCACCAGCCGCAAACAAGCATGCATGCTGTATTGTTGCTTTTGATAGTAATTATATCTGAACTAAAATTATACTGTACACATTACTGTACAAATGCTAATTCTATTGAAAAAGTAGTCAATGCTCAACTTTTCGTATTCGTATTATCAATGATAATTAAAAACACTTTTCAAGCTTTCAATAAGATTTTTATTCGACTCGCCGTAATTCCTTTACAACATAGTTTAACAAGACTTTTATCTGCTTCTTGTTAAGTTCATGTAAAAATTAGCACATGTATCTGTATAATGTGTTTTTCACAAGTCAAATAAGCGCTTTCGTTTCATCATACTTCAACTCAGAGTACATGATGAAAAACACGTGGTTTTTACTGAACAACAGCTGAACTAATCTGTTGTTCAGTCGTTAACCATAATGTTGTGCTAATTCACCACTGCTGAATAGGAGTCGAAGTCTGATCATTATTAAACCACGGGAAGTTTATGTTTTGATTTAAGCGCTGCAATTCATCATCTCTGGGATGGCGTAGATAAGAAGGCATACGGCTGGCAATCGACGGGTCTCGAGTTCGAATCCGGATTTAGGTAAATTTATGTGTGGTTATTATTTCACAATATTTGTTCACAGCATTAAATTCCAATCATAAACTCTCGTGGAAATTGAAAACAATTGCATTATTTTAAGTTTTTAATCATTTTTGCTAAAGCTGAATAACAGCTTTACTATATAGTTGTAAAACGATTTAACAACAAACAGTTCATTTGGTTCACCACAATTTGCTTTATAGTTTCTCCAAATTTTTGTGAACAAAACCCGAACAAAGGTTGTGCCTGAAAATTATCCAATTGTAATTCAGCATCATGCTGAATCAATTCGTCGTAAAGGTGCTTTTAAAATGAGTGATTGTTAGTTGGGATTACTCTTAACAATCCTCCAGGAGTTTCTCTAGATGGTCCTCCAGGAATTTGAAAAGGTATTTCTCCAGAAATTCCTTCAGAAAATGCGCCAAGGCTTCCTCCAGAAATGGCTCAAGGAATTTCTCCAAGGATTCCTCTTGGAGTTTCTCCTGGAAATCTTCCAGGCATTCCCCAGGCATTTCTTCAAGAATTCTTCCAGGCAATCATCCAGGCATTCCTCGAGGCATTCCTTCAGAGATTTCTTCAGGAGGAGATTCCTCTAGGGATTCTTCTAGCGATTATTCTAGGGATGCCTCCTGGGATTTTTACTGTGATTCCTCCAAAAAATTCTGCCAGGAATTTGTACAGAGATTCCTCCAGGCATTCCTCCGAGAATTTCTCCAGGAATTTTTCCAGGAATCCCTCCAATGATTCCTCTACGGATTCCTCCAGAAATTCCTCCAGAAATTCCTCCAGGGCTTTCTGCAGCGAATCCTACAGGAAATCTTTCAAGAATTTATTTAGGAATCCCTCCAAGAATTCCTCCAGGGATTTTCCGGAAATTGCTTCAGGGATTCCTCTAAGAAATCCTCCAGGAATTGCTTCAAGGATTTCTCCAGGTATTCCCCCAGGAATTCCTACAGGAGTTTTCCAAGATTCTATTCTGCGATCTCTTCAATACTCCTCCGTGAATTTGTTCGAAAAATCCTCCTTGGATTCCTTCAGGAATTCCTCTAGAAATTCGTCCTAGGATTCATCCAGGGATTCCTTCAGCGATTTCTCCAAGAATTCCTCTAGAGATTCCTCTTGGAATTCCTCCTGGAAACCCTCCGTTCATTTCTTCAGTAATTCTTCCAGGCAATCCTCCAGACATTCCTCCAGGAAGTCATCTATAGATTCCTCCAGGCAGACACCCAAGCATTTATCCAGGCAGGAATACGTGAAGACTTTTTTGAATTACTTCAAGGATTTCTAGAGAAGTTTCCCCAGCGATTTGAATTAGAATTCTTTGAGATAATTTTAGAGCGATGCATGCAGGAGCTAGGAAATTCTCCAAAAAGTCATCCTGGGATTCTTTCAAAATTTTCTTCGAGAAATACTTTAGGAGTTTATTCTGCAAAGAAATTGATCGCTTGATTCTTTCGGGAATAAGTCTTAAGATTCTTTTTCTCCAAAAAATCCTTTCAGAAGTTATCCATGGATTTCATCAGGAACTTCTCCAGCGATTCCTCTAAGAGTTTTTTCAGGGATGTCTTGAGGGTGTTTTTTAGAAAGCCCTTCAGGAATTCGAAAATTCCCCCTGGAAGGCCTATAGGTTTCCTCCAATAATTATTCTAGATTTCCTTCCAGTATTTCACCAGGGGTCTCCATCCGAAATTTGTTTTGGGATTTCTCCGCAAATATTCTCCAAGAAGTTGCCTAAATATTTTACACGATTTTCTCGGGAATCCCTCCAGCAGTTTCTTTTGCAGCTTACTCAGAGATATCATCAGAATTTTTTTATAACAATTCCTCTAGGGATTTTTCAGTTCATTTCTCCTGGGGATTCCTCAGTAATTCATCCAGAGAAGACTCTTCCAGGGAAGACTCTTTCGGAACTCTCCTAGGAATTCCTCCCGGATTTTTTTAGGATGGCATCAGGAATTCTTTTAGAAATTCCTTCTTAAATTCCTTCAGACATTTGATGTTCTTTCACGCACACCACACCCACCTCCACCCTTATCGAAAACCTGGCTACGCCCTTGCTTTGATGCGTCTCCTAGGCCCTCTGGCGCTGGGTGGAACCCCTTGAGATCTCTTAAGAGAACCCTGGAACCCCCTCGAACATGCCTGAAATTCTCTGAGACCCCGTTTTGAATAGCACTCGCTCTTTTTATGTAAGGCAAAAAAACCTGTACTAAAATAGGTCTTAGTATCCTTTATAATGTTTCAAAGACATGGTATTAGGCACTTTCTACTGTGTACTGTTATTCGATTTGTTTGTCATAATTTGACCTGATATCCTTCCGGCTCAATGACCTTCGGTCGAATGATCCAGCATCCTTCAACCATGTAGTTTAATCCATGACAACGAATTCCCACTTGTATTATGAACCAGCCTTCCCAAGTAACACAGAAAACATATTTGGATATCTAATTTTTTAAAGATGTTTTTTAAGTATAAGCGACTCAGAATACATCTTGTGTTATTATTTAGCTGTAAATATGTTGGAAGATAACAAACATCACCAAAAACATCATTTTTGGTGCCACGCATGAAATACATTTGTATTACAATTAAACAACATAATTATCTCCCATACGAAGAAAAAATCATGTCGCAACTCTATAAAGTAACACTAACAAGAAAAGGCAATGCAATGAGTGCAATGGACTAGACTTTTTTCAGGATACTATTGGTGCCAAAAATGTTATCCATTTCACAGGAGGATAGACGGTGATCGAGCTTCTTTTAAGAACCAGTAACCCCACATATGCCGTATTTTGTTCTCTTGCAACCAGTGATTGCGCCTTGGTCAGGCCGCCTGCAATGTTCTGTTTATCATATAACTTGATCTTATCAGATGAACTTCATTTTTCCAAACAGAAATCTGGATAGCTAACGACAACATGAACAGCAGCTTGAATCTAACTGGCCGCTCCAGCATTTCAACGTTCTAAACACAAATTACACGGTCCGACAAAAAATCAACTTTTGTTCTGCCCAGCTCCAAATTTCACTTTTTCTGATTGCTCCCGACTAGAAACTCATAAATCTGAAGTTTTGACCCTCCCCCTCCTGGGAGAGGGGAGGGGCATTGTTTTAAAATTTTGAAAAATCGAAAAATTTCGAGGTTTTTTGATCGCCATTTTGGCTAAATGCACGATATCGAAAAAGTAAAAGGTTGACCACGGGGTTCTACCCCGTTAGGCCGAAAGCCGTTAGGCCGAATGCCGTTAGGCCGAATGTCGTTAGGCCGAATGCCGTTAGGCCGAAAGGGTCGTTAGGCCGAAAGGGTCGTTAGGCTGAAATGATCGTTAGGCCGAATATGCCATTAGGCCGGATGGGTCGGGTCGTTAGGCCGAACTGGTCACTAAACCAAATGGGTTAAACGGTTTGCTTAGGCAACTGGATGACTTGTTAGGATCCCAAAATGGCTGCCACAATGGCCGACTTTGGCACCGACTCACAATTTCGAGCGCACAAATCTTTTCGTATACAAAATCAGTGCATCTGAGCTTCTGATTTTAAGCTTATTACAAGTGAGCAAAAACAGAATAATCAAATTCTCTGTCATTTGAAGCTTGCTTCCTGAGATTTGTGCGTCTGAAGTTCTGAAGCACTGTTGAAGCGGGATTTCAAGACGATTGTCCTTAATGTTTCAGGGAAACGGTCTTCGACTTTGAGATTAAGTGCAACTGAATCGAGTTCTCTAAAACTTAGAAAGAACAGCCTATGTTTAAAAGAAGGAAAAATCATCGATGAAAAAAGTTGTTAGCCGTTATGCTTATAGTGAGTATAAAAGTAAAATTATGAAAAAACACCCTATGTTCGGAAGAAGGAAAAACTCTGTTGAGGGCTGTAGTCCTCATAATGAGTAAAACATTTAAACTAGAAAGAGCAGCAGTAGACTACCGCCGTGAAACAGAACAGTTGAACTAGAAAGACTTTTGAAGAAGTAAATTTTCAGATGAAAAAGTTGATAGCTATAATACGTATATGAGTAAAACAGCCTATGTTCAGAAGAAGAAGGAACTCTGATGAAAAAGTTAATGGCTGTAAACTTTATAATGAGAAAAGAACAGCCTATTTTCAAAAGAAGGAAAAAATTCCGATGAAAAATTTAATAGCTGTTATGTTTATAGTGAGTATAATTGTTAGGCTAGAAGAAAAGCCTATGTACAGAAGAAGGAAAAACACTTATGCAAAAATAAATGGCTGTAATACTTATAATGAGTAGAATAGTTAAACTAGAAAGAACAGCCTATTTCCCAAAGAAGGGAAAATCTCTGATGCAAAAATTAATTGCTGTAATGCTCATAGTGAGTAGAACTGTTAGACTAGAAGAAAACCTATGTACGGAAGAAGGAAATACTCTTATGAAAAAGTTTATGGCTTAAATACCTATAATGAGTAGAAAGTTAAACTACAAAGAACAGCCTATGTTTAAAAGAAGGAAAAATCCCCGATGATAAATTTAATAGCTGAAATGCTATATTTATTCTTAACCACTTATGCTTACAGCTTTTTTGTCCACTAGGGCACTACGTAAGCGACTCCAATTGCCAGCTGAAGTTACACTTTGTACAGCGCCCAAATGTATTATATTTTACTATATTGAACTGGTTACCTTTATGCTGTTTCCTTTTTTGAAACCTGCTCATGGTAGAATGATAAGCACGATGATGTTGATGCTTTTAGGTTAGGTATAATAGCCTTTTTGATTTGTATTACATTCATTTGCAAGTTAGTATAATTATGTTGACAATGTTACTGTATTGAATATCTTTATCCTGTCGATAGCTTTGGTTGTGCCCGTTCATCATAACTCTTTGTTTCTGGCTAAAAATAAGCTTTTTCAAGATGCTGTATTTTTTCTACTTCGCCTCCCAAATTGATTTTCCCTACAGTTCCCCTATGACGTCGACTTTTCTCATGTTTATTTCGTTTTGTGCAATATAAAACGATAAAATCAGTAGACACATATAATGATAACCGATTCGGCCTAACGACCCATTCGGCCTAACGACCCTTTCGGCATAACGACTCTTTCGGCCTAAAGACTCTTTCGGCCTAACGACCCTTTCGGCCTAACGACCCTTTCGGCCTAACGGCATTCGGCCTAATGGACTTCGGCCTAACGGCATTCGGCCTAACGGCTTTCGGCCTAACGGCCTGCTCCCGACCACGGAGCTTTAGGGGTTGTGCAACTACCAACAAAATTTCACGAAGATCCGTCAAGCCATTCTCGAGAAACGGTGTTTTTACGAAATGATGTTTTAAAGATTTCTTATATTGCACGCAAAGAATTCAACTACTTTATGGCACAATTGCTGATTTCACCATGCCGTTTAGCATCATGGTGTCTTCGAGGAAGTTTTTCAGTACAATAACGTGCTTCTTTTAACCTGTTGGTAAAAATGATCAATCCCCCCAAAAGAGAGATAGAAAATTTACTTTTTGAATTTTTCAAGATACAAGGTTGATGTCTTCATAAAAGTTGTAGAAAATGCTGTTTTGAATAACTTTGTCGAAGACGCCAAATTCGTAACTCTGTTAGTTTTCAAGATACGTTACGTTTTTATTACCGGCGGCCCCTTGAGTGTTTTCTCCTCAATAACTTTTTTCACTTTTGATTCCACAATTCTATTCTCACAGTCTCCAATAGGTTAATCATTTTGACTTTCTAAATAAGACAATTACTTGTACTTGCGCATTTGTATGAGGTAATTTGCTTACAATTGCCTATAAATTAGTGCGGGGCAAAAGTTCGCACCTAACAGTCTTCACAAAATAACTATAAAGCGGAAAGACAATAATTTCGTTTTTCATTGTTTAACGATTTCCTATCATGTAACCTTCAAAACATAGCACTAGATTTTATCGAGTTCTTTTTGTAGCTCTAGTAATAAAGCTTTTAATGCAAGTACTTCACAACATTTGCCTCATACTTGGGGAAAAAGTTCGCATATGATAAAAGATAGTTGATTGGTACAAAGTCCATTTATTTCAAGTTAATTTATGTTTATCCTTTACCTATAGCAAGAATGTCAGAAAGATACTTTCGCTTGATACACTGAAAGCCGAAAAAATCCCCTATAACATCAAAATGTGTTTTTTTTTATTTGGATCTCAATATCATTATTCGCCATCTTAAATCGATTTAAACGTGATTTGGTTGACGATACTTTTTTATTCATAAGTTTATGATTTTTTGTTTCTTTTATTTTTTTTGAACATCCCTACACTTTTATCTGTTTTCTTAAAGCCAATTTAAGTTCTCATTGTTTGAGTGAAAAACATTTTGAGATTTTGTGATTACTGTTGAAATGTTTCGATATTTTAATATTCTTTAGGAAAATTTCACTTTGCTTTTTCATTTGCTACTTGTGGAAAAATAATGCTAGTGTTTAATTCCGCAAAACTATTTTATGAAGATAGAATGGTTGGGGCAAATTTTGAAATATGTAAATTGTCGCTATTTAATACAAAAGAAACAATGACATCTGAGAGGTCACCAAACATAAATATTGAATGATAAAAAATGAAATACGCTTCTGAAGACATCATGTTAGTTATTTATGTAACGATTTGCAAAATGATGAGTGCTGTAAAAATCGAGTATTGCAACGAGTTGCACACATTTTTTTTTGCAAAGAAAAAAAATGTCATTTGAATATAATCGTTTCCATCAATATCATCGTGCTTCGCTGTGGTTAAATAGGAACGGCTACGTGCTCAATCTTGCTGAACACAAAAATTGAATCAAGCATGCCGTGCTATAACCGTCACAGTTTTTCAAGCTCTAGCCGTGGAAACTGAGGTTGTCAATGAAACAATTGCATTATGACTCATAATGCAATCGAAATGAGTTACATTATGAACCATAATGCATCGTGGTATCGTGCGGAAAAGTAGGCCGTTACCTTACCGAAACGGCAAGTATAAAATAGTAGTTTACGCAACAAGGTGCAGAATGAAGATTTTTACAGCACGAGTCGTACATTTATCCAACGAGGCTTGCCGAGTTGGATAATTACGACGAGTGCTGTAAAAATAGAGTTCTGCACCGAGTTGCGTACAACGTTTTTTGCAAGTTCTTAAATTACCACTTGAGGATAATTTTTAACAAAACTTTTGCATCAAACTGCACACTGATGATCATAGTTATGTTTAAGAAAATCTGCAGGTTATACTGTGCAGTTATCACAATTTTTCAAAACTGCGTCCAGAAAGCATCAATAAGTTGATCAAAACTGAAAACAGTGCTGCAATGGTTCACCATTACAGCACTGTTAGTTTGGTGTGGAAAAGTAGGCCTTTTCCTGTCAGATTTGCGTGAGGTAAAACAGCCTATTACGATGAGAAATTGCAAAAAATATATTATAGTGCCGAGTTGTAAAAAATATTTTCAGATATGCTTATCAATCCTAGCTATCAGATATAAAATACAAAAATATTCAAACTATACCCTACCCTAAGTCGGGGTTGGGTATTAGAGGGTTGGAATTAATTACTGTAATGTCAACATAAAAATAAAATATGATCTAATATTTTTCAATGAACGACAAACCCATCAAATATAGCGTCTACTACATTGGTTCCCTGTGGAATGGCTGAATTTCACAAAAATATGAGCTTTTGCACAAGTTCACTTATTTGGCGTTTGGGCGGTGCACACAGAATGTGTGTGTTTTCATGGACATCTAGATAACACGGCCCCGCACGGTTCAGCGCCGTATCTATAGCTTAACTAAAAGCTTTACACATCAACCAACAACTAACTATTAAGTCTATGTCTAAACTATTAGATTTAGCTATGTTGTCAATATTGTGTAGAATTATGGAGTTTTTAATAAGCCAATTTTAAAAAGTTTTTCTTGGGTTTCTTCTAAAAATGGTTTATTTTTGACACTTCTTATCTTATGATGGTTCAAATGGATTTTAAATTTATTAGTATTGTTCAAAAGAATTAATTTTCACTTTTAATGACGAAGAAACTAAAAAAAGGTTTTTTTTGTTTAAGGCGATTAAGTAAATTTTGAGATTATGGTATTTTTCGTATTAAAATGGTCATAATTACGAAAACAAAATAAAAGGATACGAGATTTAAGTCTTAAACACAAATGTATGATATTACAAGTATAAAAAGTATTCAGAGATTTGTGGAACATTCATTGCTCTATATAAAAAAACAAGTTGATAATTTGATCCTAAGAAAAATTTGGACCTCCAATATTAAAAAAAGGATAAAAAATTTGAAGAAACTTATCGCCGCGAGTAATCAACAAAAATAAAAACCAGCCATAGAAACCAATTTCCCGACGGTCCATCGAAGCATGGTCGATGTCGATACCAAAATGAGAAAATGAAATAAAAAGTAGAGCGCAAAATAAGGACCTCCGATTACATAACTTTATTGCACCACTTGAAATAGGACTAAGCATACATATGCAGATGCACTCGAGCTAAGAAAAACACGCCCACATGTGGCTTAGGAATAGCAGATAGCTTAAGATTTCATCTCTTTTCACCCCGTGTGCTAGATAGGAACTAGATTAAAAACCGTACAAATGTTTCACAATTCTATACTTTAAACCACGCCTTAACTAATAAGCCTCTTCGGTTCTGAAGTTAGAAAACACGAAAACAGATATAAAAATATCGAAAATCCCAGATTCGAGAGGGACATAGCACATAAGAGGAAATAAATAAAATATCAACCTATTCAGCGACAAACAAGTCCAAGCCCATTTTTCTATTAGATTTATGACATATTTTGTAAATCCCAGGTCCTGAAAGGGATATGAAAATTCCGTTTTTGACATCTTGTAAACCTAACTACTAAACATCAATAATGCAACACGTAGGATTAAGATACACACTGTAAGAATTGTAAATAAAGTTGAAGTTCAAAGATCATTCCAAAGTGTTCTCACTAATCCGAAACCGGATAAGGTTATTTTTGAAACAGTTTCTCACCAAGTGAAAACTTCTCTCCCTAACCGGAGAAAAAAGTAGCTTGAAGAAACTTCCCAATCAGTAGTGAAAACGGTCTCCCTAACCGGAGAACAAAGTAGCTTCTGGTTGCAAAGGTCGAAAGCCCTGGCGAACAAGATCTCCCTAACCGGAGACCAAAGTAGCTACTGGCGGCGACAAAACTTCTACATTTTTGCATAAATCAAAAACTTATAATTTGGCCGTTATACTTTTTGTCCAGCAAAAAACGGCTCTGTACCATTGTGCGCTGCTTATTTTATTTTCATGGGCTTCGTAGCCGAGCGGTTATCGGCGTCAGTCGTTTAGGTGTTTCGTAAGCCTCGGAGTGTGGGTTCGATTCCCGCTCCAGTCGGGGAAAACTTTTCGTCAAACGGAAAATTCTCCACTGGGCCACTGGGTGTTATCTGAGACGAGACTCGCGAAGACGGTCTTCTTTTTCTCCACTTTGTTTTTTTTTCTTCTTCCAATCTGTGTTGACATTATGTTTTGAGCTGTAGTTCAAACACGTACGTGACCGCATCACCTCACATGCAGTGTGACTGAATCCCATTCACGCACAAAATCATGTTGAGGTGAAATTTTGCATCGCCAACAATCGCCAAGCAAAGTAATCATTGGAATATTTTGTTTTCAATTTATTTTCGACAGTACAGGAGAAGAAAATGCTGCTCGGAGTGAATTTTTTCTTCAGAATTTATCTCGGATAGCAATACTTTCCTCGTTTTAGGTAACGTAATCAAACGGGCTACAACTGACAGCTCAGTTGGGCTGCACTTGACGTTGCTTTTTTTCCTCTTCGCGAGTCTCGTCTCAGGGTGTTATATGTGTTGTCCGTTGTCGAATGTTTGTACTGTTCAGTCTGTAGAGGCCGCAAGGTCGAAGACGGTGTAATTGTCTTTTTTTTAATCTATTGCTTTTGTTGTGATTGGTTATTTCTCACCTCAGTCGGTGAGACAAAAATATCTTATTACGTCTTACTTAGGAAGGGAAGTCTAGCTGTTCGCCCCGGCCCATGTGTCAATGGGTACAAATGCGAAAGTACACAGCAAAAAAAATTCTTGTAATATCACATCATTTTCGATGCACATCAGTCACGTCGTAAAATTGATGTAAAAATTACATTCGTTCTACGCAGCAAATCAGCCGCCGCAGCTTGAAAGTGGGTCTAGCAATCGCTAGAACCGGAACGATTGATGAATCGTATATAAGTAAAATATTGGCATGGATTCGTACACTGGTCCGTTGATTGAGAGCCGTATTCCTTACCTCTCGGCTATTTCACCGAGATGGATGGTAGATGATAAACATGATACTGCTTCTAGGTATCTGCTGGCATGGGTTTGTTGACATTTTCCGATGCCAACCAAGGTGTACATGGTGAGTGTGATAATTGTTGGAAAATGATGCATCCTAGTGAGATTACGTTTGAAAAGGGATACATCGCCAGAAATTACGCGCCTGGATATTACAAAATTATTTGCTATGTACAAGTAATTGTCTTATTTAGAAAAACAAAACGATTGACCTATTGACCTATACCTGTGAGAATATAATTACATAATATCATATATTTATATAATAATATCAAAAGTGAAAAAAGTTATTGAGGAAAAAACCACTTTCAAGGGGCCACCGGTAATAAAAACGTAACGTATCTTGAAAACTAACAGAGTTTCGATTTTGGCGTCTTCGACAAAGTTATTCAAAACAGCATTTTCTACAACTTTTATGAAGACATCAACCTTGTATCTTGAAAAATTCAAAAAGTAAATTTTCTATCTCTCTTTTGGGGGGATTGATCATTTTTACCAACAGGTTAAAAGAAGCACGTTATTGTACTGAAAAACTTCCTCGAAGACACCATGATGCTAAACGGCATGGTGAAATCAGCAATTGTGCCATAAAGTAGTTGAATTCTTTGCGTGCAATATAAGAAATCTTTAAAACATCATTTCGTAAAAACACCGTTTCTCGAGAATGGCTTGACGGATCTTCGTGAAATTTTGTTGGTAGTTGCACAACCCCTAAAGCTCCGTGGTCAACCTTTTACTTTTTCGATATCGTGCATTTAGCCAAAATGGCGATCAAAAAACCTCGAAATTTTTCGATTTTTCAAAATTTTAAAACAATGCCCCTCCCCTCTCCCAGGAGGGGGAGGGTCAAAACTTCAGATTTATGAGTTTCTAGTCGGGAGCAATCAGAAAAAGTGAAATTTGGAGCTGGGCAAAAAAATTGTCGGACCGTGTTATTAACTGTGTTTGTTGATCCAGGTTTTCACCTGGATTCAATTTCACCTTTCAAGCACTGCCGGAACTGTTATCAACTACTCTTGATGGTAACATACACTCGGCCTCCGGTTGGCATGAAATCCTCTGGGCCCCTGTCTTAGAGACCGATATACTGCTTCGTAATTATATTTATCGACCACCTAAAATCCTGCGGAAACTGTAAACCTCTGACGAGCCAGCGCGGCCAACAGGAGACGCTTGAAGATTATTGTTGACAATGTTTTGGTAGTTTGACAGTTGTTGGTCTGTTATGAATATAGTATAATTAAGTTTTTTACACGTTGTATAGATGTACAAAAAACAAAAATATAGCTAATTTATAGTGCTGTTGAAAATATGTTTTTTAGCTGTATTACCATCGTAATTTTAGACACTGGACATTTTAGAGACTGGAATTTTAGAGACATGTTTTGTGTATTTTCCTCATATTACATTACCGATCAAAGGAATAGATATCCAAAATAAAATTAGTAGCAAATTGGAACAGTTCTCTAGGTTTATTGATGAAATTATGAATCGTGCTTTTTTCAACTAGAATTTTTACAATCATATTTGAGTCATAGCCAGTAGTGAGCTATAGGCACAATTAATACTTGGATAGAAATTCAAATTGATCTCAATATTTTTGAACTACACTGTAAGCTAGATGGAACAGCTGCCATATTGCTTTTCATGTTGATAAAGAAAAATATGTCAACAAACCGCGCCATTTAATTGTTTCAACATGCAATTTTCAATTTAATTCTATGGCGGCTGAATTATGGATGAGTAAAAACAATTGTTTCACCAGAAATCTGAAACCGCAAGTTGAACATCACTACTGCTATTGACTGTTAACAATTTCATGAATAATTATAAAAATAGTTTACAATATGTCATGTTTGATCATTAAACGGCAATGATCACTTGGTACTTGCATTTATTTTTTTTTTCCAAATTCCAAGAGTATACTTCCACTATTATTATGCCGGTAGCTATTCATATACTTTCTACTCATATTAGTTGGTAAAATAAAAGATACCCGTAGGTTGTGTTACCTACATTATAGCTTAAGTAGAACCTATGCATATGATATGTTGCATAAAAGTTGTGCATTAGTTATATAGCTTCGAAGTAACTTCATTTCAACTTGTGAATAAGATTGTATTTTAAAAGTATTTTACAAGTTTTTTTTTATTGACACATAGCTCAATTTGAGCAAATCGATATATAGAAGCTGGATGGAATGGAATTATTAGTACTATAAGTGTTTTGGAAAACATCTTATACAACCAGAGAGATGTTTTATAAGCCGCCATTTTTTGCGCTGTTTTGAATATAAAAATGTTCAATATTGCGTAAAATATACAAGAATGATACAACCGAACTTGTTCGAAACGTGTGTTTTAAACTATTATATAGCTACATGTGTTACTTGGGTTGTGAAGTACACACAGGAAACTGCCAATCGTCTATCGGTTCGTAAATGGCAAATTCATGAATTTAACTTCAGATTGGTCACCAATAAGCCAACTTTTGCACACCCAGATAGTTAGGCAGCAGTTCAGCCTACCAACTGACCATCACCTAAGAGGTCCACTCTGAGGAGAGATGGTAATCTTACGGAATCAGCCCAATCTGAATATGAGCAGAGCAACAATGCAGCACTACCACGTCACCGCCAACATCATATTGTGTATTATTGCTAGCTATCCATCGAACCAAAGCCGAAGCGAATCCATCCACGTTTGGCTGGGCAGCCTAGTGAAAGGCCTTCACGTTCACAGTCGGTACCTGCTGATTCCCAGTGTGTACAACCATGACCAACGACGCGACGTGGTGATGATGGTGGAGATAGAGACCCATAATAATCGGCATGCATGCTGCAAACACACGGGTTGCATACAAACAACCTAAGCTCGGTCATAGGGACTTGGGCGGGCCGATTACGATGGGATACGGGGCGTGGAAACTGTGGTGGAAACGGACAGGCAGGATGCATAAAACAGACGTCACGGGGTGGGGTGCGAGGTGGAGACCCGATAAGACAAAAGTTTTAGAATTTTGACACAAATTTTTAAAACTTACAATTTCTAAAATTTTAAAATAAAAAAAAATGGAATACTTTATATAAATTGGCAGCTTTCTGTTTTTTTCTGACGAGATACATACATGCACTCGAACTGTCGCAGATGGATTCTGTATTTTACAGTGGACGAGTGATTGCATCATCACATCCTACCTCTTCTTCCGCTAGCTCAATTTTAAGTCCTAATGTTTGAATTTTGTTTTCTCATGCAACTCAGACGAGCCAGCATGCCACTCTGTTTGGTATGCAAAGCAAACCGACTTCTGGATGAGTTGAGATACATCGTTATTTTCATAGATCGAACTATGCGATGCGATATGATGTGCTCTGTGTTGTGAGTGTGTCATATAAATCGATTCGATGCAACCGATAAGCAGCGTGGAATATGGCAATGTGAGAACTAACCAATAGGCACAATATGCGGATACCTCCACCACTCAGGGCTGTTGCTGCTGCTGTTCATGGAACTGAGAAATCCGTCAATGAGGACCCCAGCACACAGGGACTGTACTAGCAGAGGGAGTGTCAACGCTTGCTATTATTAGCATCCATCGCACGATAGAGTCATTCTAGGCAGAAGTGCATTATTATGCTGCAGAATGGCTGCTCTTCAAGTTGGAAGTTGAAGCAGCAATTTAAAATTCTGCATTTGTGGCAGTCGTCTCCGGGCTCTCGGCTGATGGGTCCGGTCTGGGAAACTGCAACAAGGTTGCAGTTATGGTCGCCGCACCAGAAGGCCATGTCTGGCAAAGTTTTGCTTGAAGATAAGAGTCTTAAAGCGAAATGGGGATATTATTATTTAAGGCCGAGAAGCTTAAAGCTTGTTAATTGTAGAATGTAGGTGTTTTATTCAAAAAAGAAAATAAATAAATAAATGCTACAACGTCAGCTTTTAAAAATGAATCTAGTTTGAAAATATATATGTAGATTTTCAATGGGGTTTAGAGTGTCCATTTCCCGACCATTTTTCTTGTCCCGGGATTCGGGATGAAATTTACACTGAATCCCGGGATCCCGGGATTTTTTTTTTCAATATTTTAAAGAAAAGTGTAGATTATGCTTTGAAAACGATTTTATTTACATTCAGACTTCAGACGTATACGTTTATCATATATGACATCAAAACCTTCTGTTTGCATTTTATTTAGATTACTCTGAATCAATTCTCTTGAAGTATGACTTAAGAAAACAAATATTATTAATGTTTTCGTCGGAAAGTAATGTACGCTTCTTGGAGCATATGTTTGAAGAGTACGAAAAAATGTGCTCGCTGTCAGTCGAGGTTGGTTTAATTGATTTTAGAGCATCAAAAATTATGCCAAGGTTTTGGCTTAACTTTCCGTGAAGCTCGAAAAGTGACAATTCCTTCGTGATCACTTTTGTGAAATCAATTGATGCTGAATCAGTTTGTACTGGGCTTGAAAATTCATTGATGGCGGATTCCAGCTCTTCGCGAATACATGATGGACCAGCAATAGGCTCTGCAACGTCCATGCTTGATTCTGATTCATTTCTATGAAAATCCTGGATTAACCTTGCCCCATGTTCCTTGATAAACTTGATCATTTGAGATTTAGACGAGTTCTCTCTGGATGACAAAGAGATGCCTTGCAGAAACTTGAGTGCTGTTACTAGCTCCTTGTGGCGACGCTCATTGATTCGTGCAGTAATTGAAAGGTAGAGATTTCTACCGACGCTGGTGCTGTTTTTCTTAAGTTTAGCGTACATAAAACTTAAGCTTCCTTCCGCAGAGAGTAACGTTGCATCCCGTCTGCCCAGTGCCTCCGATGCCAGCCTGATTGGCTGAAGAGCTTCGTGAAGACTTTTAGCTACCTCTCAATATCGTTGGGCAAGATTAAATCGGGAAGACCTATTTCATCGAGCGCTTCCTTAAGGCAGTCGAAAGTCTGTATGAAACGTTCAAGCATAGCTTCAGTTGAGTTCCTACGTGTCTTGACATCTAGCAGCATTTGCAATGTCTTCTGGAGTTTCTTGATTATTTTTTTTTGAAGAATCGCGTTTTTGACAGGGGATTTGCGGAGAACCTTTACTGCTCTTCGGATACGCTTCAGTGCTTCTCCGAATCTCGTTGTATACAGATCTGTAAAATGAATTAATTGAATGTATTGTCCATGATTACAAGCATTGTCTATACAAACCCGATTGGAATTCACCATCCTGACTATCGATATCTGAATCACCATCGTCTGAATCATCAGCGTTCGTTGGCTCTGATGGTTGGTCCTTATACATGACATCACAAACTCCCAAATGAATCGCGTGGTTATAACATTGTTGGTGAAAGTATTCAGAGATGCTTCCGAACTTCACCATTACACTAGCTCCATCTGTTGTCGATGCAACGATGTGGTCATCCTGTATGCCGAACTGTTGAACCCTGTTTCTGACCACTTCCAAAACCTTTTCAGCAGGAAGCGACCCTTGAATTTTGCAGAGTCCGAGGTTGTAAAAGGATCCATCACCGAAGTGCACATTCACATTCATATAGCGCTTGTTGCTTTGGCTAGTCCATTCATCTAAAGTAAGACTAAGCAACTTTCCGCTTTGAATTCGACTCTGAATTTCTTTTCGAGTTTCCAGCCTTGCATAGTCGTAGTAATCAGACACTAATTTCATAACTGCTGATCTTGACGTTGGCAGGGAATATCCACGGTTTGAGATCGACTGCCTGATGAAATCACTTTTGGTGATTGCATTGATTGCAAATCCATCCTTTGCGGCCAGCCGTGCCACAATCTCCGCTAGCGACTGGCGTTTAACGAATTTCAGCATTGATGGTTGTTTCGTGGGTAAAATCGAAGCAGAACCTTTAGTGGCTGAATTATCGGTGTTCGCGGGCGGTAGGTATCACATTGATTTCGTGTTTGTTTTTCATGTGTCGTAGCAACCCACTGGTCGAAGAGCCTTTGCACGATAATATATGCTGACATTTGCGGCATCG
Organism: Aedes albopictus; assembly: GCF_035046485.1. Lineage (NCBI taxonomy): Eukaryota > Metazoa > Arthropoda > Insecta > Diptera > Culicidae > Aedes > Aedes albopictus. Next base: position 382,004,755 of record NC_085138.1, read on the forward strand.
TGCTTTATCGCGATCAGCAGGGTATTTCTCGAAATATTGCCAGATCTCAGCCATTCCCTGCAAGATCGCTCATTTAGTATTAATTTTTTTTTAATATTTTAGATTAGAAACGTTATTACTTACTCAGAATAAACGAAATATCGATGCTTTTTACTTTCTAGGTTTAATCACCGCATGACTTTATGATAATTGAATTTTATTGGCTTTTCTCGGTGAACTTAAAACTACTCAAAGAAGGAGGGAATCGCAAGTGTGCGACGAGAGAAATTGAATAGAAGTTGAAAATTAACAGAGGGCCATAATTGAACAACACAATCACAACGACGACCCCTTTGCCTAACGTCCTCGTGTTGAACGGCTAGGTACTAGTAGTTTGATGATGATTACTAGCCCTAGACTGTCGAAAACTGACGGACGTAATTTTTGAATGTTTTCATGAAGTAGCATCTTACCCCATGGCAGGTGGTCGTTTTGCACCACTTCCGTTTTACGAATCAGTTTTTAAAATCGCTAAAAATCAATGAAAATGCAATACTTTAGTGAATAGTTTTGCTGAAGTATCGAGCAAATATTGTCTAGTTGCCGTTACCAGTTTGAAAGCCTAACAAATGAGGCTAATTATCATTGAAAACAATGAAAGTTTGAAAAATGGCATCTTACCCCACTTGACCCTACCTAGCCGTTCAACACGAGGACGTTAGGCAAAGGGGTCGTCGTTGTGATTATATTGTTCAATTATGGCCCTCTGTTAATTTTCAACTTCTATTCAATTTCTCTCGTCGCACACTTGCGATTCTATCCACCGTTTCTTTCATTACTTTCGTTACTCCCTCCTTCTTTGAGTAGTATTAAGTTCGCCGAGAAAAGCCAATAAAATTCAATTATCGAAATATCGATGCGACACCAAAACAAACTTTCAATAGACATTGCATTGAATGAAACTTGACATTGACAGTAAGTTTGGCATATTTCTCTGAATGTCATTTGATGTACCACTACGAATACAGGAATGCGTTACTCTATAGGAAGCAAGATGCCTATGTAGGTACGGCAGGTATGCACTAAAACTGATGATTAATTATATGCTTTGCATTTTATTTCCGATTGGGTGCGATATGATGATTTCTTTGTTGTCCCGGGAATCCCGGGATTTTCGGGATTGCAATAAAAATATCCCGGGATACGGGAAATCCAGAATTTTAACGAATCCCGGGAATTTTTGTCCCGGGACGTCCCGGGAAGGACACTCTAATGGGGTTGAATTCCGATCGGTCCTGTATTTCATATTTAAATTGTCTTGAATTCCTATGGCATGGGATTGACTATTTTTGTGCCTGCCATATAAAATACGGATGGAATAATGACCACTGACATCTTCTAATAACTGAGCTGAGAAGCAGACTCTTGCCCTGTTGGAACGTTGAGTCAAGAAAAAGGTTTATTTTAATATTATAAAGAAGTTTTTTCTTCCCTTTTGCCATTCCAGATTTCGACATTCGAGAACCATAGATTCCAGCCCAATGACTTCGATCAAATTTATAGCCCTTCTTCAAATTAATTTATCGAGATTATCCAAACGGCTGCAGTGCTTTCACCTCACGCAAAATTTATGGTTTTTCACGTTCTGAGCGCATCAACCTTCGTTCTCATCCACACTGGCTTGAAGCACACCGAGCGAGCGCATCAATATATCACAATTTGCACTCAATTCAAACAAGGCGTCACCAAAACGGAACAAAAAATAAATAAAACAACATAAAAAGTAATAAATTTTCAATGACACCGTTTCGCCACTATTCTCTCTAGCCCATTTCATCGACTGACAGCAGCGCCCTTGTTGGAATCAGAAACAATCCAACCGTGAACTTTCACACTGAGTATCCTTATACTATACATAAAGCCCTTTCGGCATGACAAATGATCGCAAAATTGTTGCTACGTTTCATTTGTCGCTCTCTGTTCGGAATCCTCCGTCGAGATGACGGATGCTAAAACGGAAGCAAGACAGTTTGAAAACTAATGGAAAAATAATACTAGGGGAAAGGGAGTAGAGAAAGTACACGACTGCTGCAGCTGACCTTACTGGCTGGAATCCGAACTGGTTGCACTTTTCTTAAATATAAAGGAGAATACACTCCGACCTTATTTTACGTCCGTTTATTTTACGCCGGATTGATTTACGTCCACTTTTTTACGTTCAAAACTTAGATTAACTTCCATTTCAATCATTGCTCTAAACCTTTAGTAGTTTTTAAATATACACATGTAGTGTTCTGTAATGTTCGAAAGGACAACAAAGGCCCACCAGTGATAGCTTCTGATATCATTATTTCTTATGATTGATGGCAACACTGTTCAAATAGAATCATAGATTGCTGAATATATACATCTGAATGTATGTAATATGGAAGACTCTTCTGCATTATTTAAGTAGACGTCAAAAGCTGTTCATTAGCGTGGTTCAAAAATTCGTTTTTGCTCCACACCGCTTATTCGATTCCTAACCAGATTACATGCCTTCTCACAAAATTTGAGCTCATTTGGTTGAAAATTGAGACTGCACAAGCCCATCAAAGTTTGCATGGGAATTACTATGGGAAAACGATGTTTTTCATTCAATCGACAGTAGCATTTCCACAAGTGCCCTATTGGGTTAGTCGACGCTTGGTAATACTAGGCTATTCTATCAGCTACAACTTTGCCGAAGACCGCATTCAAATCGGACGCCTCATTAATTAGTTATCGATTTATATCCAACTGGGCAAACTTTAGCTATGATCCTCCTGCTTCCCAGCAGGCAACATTGCTGCATATGGCGCCAAAGATAGCACACTGAAATCATGGCTACTATGTTCCACTGCAGAATGCAGTGATGCCCACCGAATAGTTTAACCATCATGAGAAAAGATTTCGACTCTGGATAAAAATCGGTAACTAATTAATGAGGCGTCCGATTTTAATGCGGTCTTCGGCAAAGTTGTAGCTGATAGAGTAGCCTAGGATTATCAAGGGTCGACTAACCCACTAGGGCATTTGGGGAAATGCTACGGTTGATTGAATGAAAAACATCGTTTTCCCATAGTAATTTCCATACAAACTTTGACGGGCTTGTGCAGTCTCAATTTTCAACCAAATGAGCTCAAATTTTGTGAGAAGGCATATCATCTGGTTAGGAATCAAATAAGCGGTGTGGAGCAAAAACGATTTTTTGAACCACGCTACTGTTCATGTTGCAAAGAATAAAACGAAGTTTTTTTTTAAAGCTGGCAACACTAATGAACTGTAAATTAAAATGTGAATACAATATAATCCACTACAATTGGGATGGTGTTCATGTTCATTGTAGTTTGAAGTAACGTAAAACAATATCAGGTGGTCATCTAGATATGTAAAATCTGGTTCTTATACAAGTACAAATTTATCTTAATATATCTGATATGGTATGAGATAGGCGATTAGAATGTTCGAAAATGTTACAGTGCACCTCAAGTGTAGTTCATTGTAACACATTGCGACACAAAAAAATATATTATCGATGGCAACAATGGTCATACAAATTCAAATTTAGCTCAATATCTCTGATATGGTGTGAGAAATGTGATTCGAATGTTCGACAATGTTATAGTGCACCTCATGAGCAGTACATTGTTGCACACTGTGACACAAAAAAAACTATTGATGGCAACACTAGTCATACAAGTTCAAATTTAGCTCGATATCTCTGATATGGTGTGAGTTAGGCGATTCCAATTTTCGACAATGTTATAGAGCCAAGGATGGGAACACTCACTTGCAAAGAGTTACACTCACTTGCTATTTTCTCAGCTCAGAAGCGTGCAATCAGGAAACGATGTATAGACGACTTTTGCCTTGTAGTTTTGTCTCAAAGTTTGCCCAATAGAGTAGATGTCGCACACGCATACCACATTGTTTCACGATGGGACATAAAAATTATATTATTGCAGGCAACATTAATCATGCAGATTTAAATAAAGCTCAATTTGTGTGGCTTCGTGGTCGTGCGGCTAGTATCACCAAGTATGTATGTAGTCGCATCGTCCTGAAAAGCGCGAGTTCGATTCCCGTCGCAGCTGTCAGGAAAAGTTTTCGGCTGTGTCCATTGTCTAGTGTTGTGCTTTCTTCTAAGAGCGAAAAATCTCACTGAAAGCATTGAACGTGTCCGTGTCTCTTTTTCAATACAGGTCCGACTCGATTATCCAAAAAAATCACACCGGATAATCGATATTTACGGATATGTATGATACAGATAATTGAATCGCGGATAATCGAGCTCCCGGATAATCGAGTCCGATCTGTATCTTAGATCCGGTATGAGATAGCCAAATCGAATGTGCGATAAAGTTATAACCCTGAAAGGAACCCCCGAAGAATTTTCGGGATGAATCTTTAGAGAAATTTTGGAAATAATCCTTGGAAATGAATTTCTGCTATTCCCAAGTAACACACTTGTAATCGAAGAGTCACGGCGGCGCAGGATTTTGTTGCGCAGAAGTCACTGTGACTTACTTCTAGCAAGTAAAAAAGACACGGACACGTTCAATGCTTCCAGTGAGCTTTTCGCTCTTTGAAGGAAGCACGACACTAGACAACGGACTAGCATGCAACGCCCAGTGGCACAGCCGAAAACTTTTCCTGACAGCTGCGGCGGGAATCGAACCCGCGCTCCTCAGCACGATGCGACAAAGAGCTTGGTGACCCTAGCCGCACGACCACGGAGCCGCACAGTAAGTAAGTCACGATGACATCTGCGCAACAAAAACCTGCGCCGCCGTGATTCTTCCGTGACAAGTGTGTTACTTGGGCATCACGGGAATCCCTTGGAGACACAAAATAAGCAATCCTTGGAGGAACCTTGAAAAACATTACTGGTGGATTCCCGAGAAAATCTGTCAAGAATTCTCAACAGAGGAAACTTTTAAATCATCCATGGAGGAATCTCAAAAATAATCTACCCTGATAAATTAGATGATTTCCGGGAAGAATCTCTTGCAGGAATGCTAAGAGAGATCTAGATAATACTCTGGAAATATCCCAAGCTATGCCAGGAGTAATCAATGAAAGAATTCTGAAAACCATTCCTGGAAGATTACCCGAGGAATCCGTGAAATAGAGAAAAAATGTGCCTTTAAAATTAGTATGCAAAATTTCAACAAGATTTCATGGCGTTTCTCCTTAACTAATTTCAGAAACGTATTTCCAAGATTATTTTATTGTTGGGGCATTTAATACATTCGAGAGAATGTTACATTTGGGCGAATGACTTTCGGGTGTTTGTTACTTTCGGGCATTTGTCATTCAGGCATTTGGAATTCGGGAGAATGTGACATTACCAATGAGTGATTCACCAGAATGTTCATGTCCCAAGTAACAATTATACTTTTGTGGCAATCCTAAAGTAATTTCTAGGATAGAATCATAAAACTTAGCAATAAAGCTCTTTGTTCTGCAAATCTGAGATAAAATAGGTATAAAACATCCATAAGACTAATCTGGCCCACTCTTCAGGAGATCTTCAAAGCTGCTTTTGAAGACTGCTTTGAAACTAGTTGTATTTATGTACATGCGCTGATGATTGATTATAAGAACTTCATGAAACTTTATCAAGAATATCTTGAGGCATGTTGATCTTTTAGCTGTCTTTCTCAAAAGTGTCAACAGTGCATAATAAATGAAATCTTTTACCTAAGCATTATGCAGATGCAAACAAGTTTTGTTTCATGGATGAAATATTAATTGAACTGCGAATTAATTTTCATCAAATTGAAATGACTAAAACATTTAAATTGCCTGCAGATCATTGATGACAGGGAATCGAAATTTTCCGTGCCATACCCACTTTTTCGTTGATATGCCACCCAAAACATACGAAAATTATAAAGCGCCTCAAAAATAATATCAATCATTAATATTCGAAGACATAAATTTCCTTTAAAAACAAAAGGCTACGCCACTTTTTCAATTCTTTCTAAGCATGGCTGCCGTTCCAAGCGAACAAAACTCATGCAGCCGCCATCAATTGTTATTACCTTTAATCCAAACCCCCTCTAAACAATGATGGAACCAAGTCACCTTGCATGAACGCTACAGCCTTTATTGAAGATTGTTTTTACTAGTTATGATCTTAAGGCAGATTTGTTCGTTTTAAATGAAACTTATTCGTTTTATACAAGAGTAACAGCCTTTGACAATTGTTTGTTTACCTTTTCGATGCTAGAAAGTTGTCTCTGTACATTTCGCGGTGTTTCGCGTCAAAATGTGCCAATTTTATTTTGTTTCCCTGTATTTTTGCTATTAATAATGAAGTGCAACTTACTACAATTACACTATTTGGCATGAGCTTGAGCAGAGTCACAGTAAGTACCCATTTCACTTTCGATTCGCATAGCTATGGCCTGTGTGAGAAACTGGTTGAAGGCAGGACGACAGCAGCCAGCTACTCGCATTTTTAATTGGCCGTAAAATCATTATTTCGTTGACATGATTACTTTTTAGCACAAGAATGGCTAAATTCTGGACGAACATTTGAAAATGGCCTATCTGCTTTGCGTAAACAAACATGTTTTTGTCTCTGTAGGGCCCATCTGCATCCACCCACGCACATCAACACCCTTATCGGAAAGAGTGTTCTTCAAGCTATCTGTTAAGGGTGTTGATGTGCGTGGGTGGATGCAGATGGGCCCTGCAGAGACAGAAACATGTTTGTTTACAAAAAGCAGATAGGCCCTTTTCAAATGTTCGTCCAGAATTATCAGTGAGCAAACGTGTTTATGTGTTTATATTTGCATGAGAACGCGGTTTTTCAACCAATTTGTTACATTCATTATTTGAAAAATAATGAAAAATAGTTCGTTGTCTTATCATTATTTCGCAAAGTTCTTGTTCCAGAGTAATGGCTCTAGCTCAAGAATAGAAGGCTTCAAGAAGTTTTTAAAAGAGGATTAGCCAGATGAAATGCACTTGAATAAACGAAGCATAAACTTTTAATAAAATATGTTGATGTTATGCGTTGAAAATAACTTCAAATACGCCTTAAAACTTATTATAAGATTTAATGCTCTTGTAAATTCAGTTTTTTTATGCGCGAATTTCAAAATTATCTTGAAGACCACTTAAAAACCGCAAACGAACGAAGATTGTTTTCTCTTGATAAAAACAACTATAAATGTTCCATGAATTGGTCATGCTGTGATAAAGCTTTCATAAAAATAATCAAATCTAAAAGGAATTGAAATTGTTACTTGGGGTCCTTCTGTGAACAACTTTGCTAAAGACGACACTTTTCTATATGTTTTAGATCACGAGATAACGTTTAGACTTCGACTTTACTTGAAAACTAGCGTCACCTAGAGGCAAAATCTCCAACTAATTGGTGAATAACAAGAACGATCTCCTTCTGAACAACTTTGGCGAAGACAACACATATCTATATGCTTTCGATCGCGAGATTGAAAAGTCTAAAATTTTATTTTATAGCTAGCACCACCTAGTGGCGAAATTATTAACTAATTGGTGAATCACCAGAATATTGTTGTCCTTCTGAACAACTTTGTCGAAGGGGATACTTTTTTATCTGCTTTGAATCTCAAGATAGAGAAGTCTAAAACTTTACTTTATAACTAGCGCCACCTAGCGGTGGTATCACCAACCAACTGAAAAATCACCAGAATATTCTTGTCCTTTTGAACAACTTTAATGAACGGTCTTATGTAGATCGATCAGTGTTGCCATCTGCGGTCATAATTCCAAATAGTGAATTGCCCTTGGTCTGTACTCAAACTTTGCCAAACACATGGTGAAGGTAAACTAGCATCCAGTATATGTATATCAATGGAAATTTGTAAGTGCTTTGATTTTAATTACGTCCAATTTGGTTTACGCTAAACACCCCTCGCCCCCGTAAATTAAGGACGGAGTGTACAAAATTCTTTATGCATACAGCCAGTAGACGTGCGATAACTGCAACATGTTTACGTTTTACTTAGCGAATGAAATTCGATAGAGTAATGCGGGGCAAAAGTTCGCACCTAACAGACTTCACAAAATAGCTATTAAACGAAAGGAAAATAATATCGTTTTTCTTCGTTAAACGGGTCCCTATCATGTTGCCTTCAAAACGTAGTACTAGATTTTTTCGCGTTCTTTTCGTAGTTTCAGTAATACAATTTTTAATGCAAGTACTCCAATGCGAACTTTTGCCCCATAGTGGGGGCAAAAGTTCGCATTATGCGGGGCAAAAGTTCGCACGATGAATAGCATAGTTTATTGGTGTGATGTTCATTTATTTCATGGTAATTCATGTTCGTCCTTCCACTTTAGCCGTGAAATCTGTTTCTTTCTGTTCTTAGCTTTACGGCCCAACTGGAATACGACCTGGTGTTCAGCTTCAGGAATACAATGTATTTTATGAAGACTTCCACAACTACTATAACAAGAAGCTGTCCTTTCCTGCATAACTGAAGTTATCAAAATACATTGTGGGGTAATCATAGAGATACGTGTTGCACAAAATACATTTAAAAAAAATCAAATATGCTGCAAAACTATTGAACGGGACCGTAATCGAATCTTATCCCCGTCAGTATGGTGATGAATTATAACTGTGAATTTGCAAACTAAGCTATGAAAGACCCCGGTAAAGTAGAAGAACATAACATGACCTTCAGAAACATACGAAAAGACACGACGAGGATGACGAAGAAAATGTTTTAAATTGTTTTTCAGCCATTTTTCATTTCTTGATTTAAATGGATGAACATAATGTTTGCCTTACAATGGCTCTTCTTACAAAACAAAATTCAAACCCTCTGCCGGAACGATTTCAGGGTACATACTACACATATTATACACATATAGTAGTTTCTAGACGAAACCATCATTAGAGTAAGGTGGGGCAAAAGTTCGACCCTAGTTGAAAATTCAATATTTTTCAAAAAACCAAAGCAGATATCAATAAATGAATACCGTCTGGTGATTCTACCATCCATGCGCTAAAACTTTGCTGAACAAAGCTACACCAAATGTCTTTTCAATTTTAAGTTACAATAATGTTTGTATGTGTGTGTCTTATTCGAACTTTTGCCCCACCACTGGGGCAAAAGTTCGAATCGAGTGTTTGTGGAATTTTGCTAACCGTAGCACACTATGTTGACACTTTGATGATGGGAATACCTGAAACCAATTGATATTTGATGTTGGAACTGGAATACACTTTAAAGTTCGATCTGGATTTTACCCAAATCAGGGTTAAATTTACTATACCAAAAAATAGCAGTTTTCCGGTAAATTCAGATAAAACATGTTTTTTAACTTTGATCGAATTTTCTCACTAATTCCATTATTTTTAGAGATAATATAGACATTTTGCAGAATTTGGGGTTTTTACCTAAAGTTGCCACATGACTCGAACTCTTGCCCCACAATTCGAACTTTTGCCCCACTATGTGTAAAATATGATTTCCAAATCTTTTTTGCAAAAAGTTACACATGCTAAAGTATCTTAAAAATATACCTGGTTACCCCCCAAAATAAAATATCGAATTCGATTTCATTACAAATCCATTCCAAGAGTTGGTAGGACCATCGCATATTACAATTTTTTGATCAAAAACCAACATTTTGTCATAACTTTTCCAAATATTGATCAATTTTCATAATTTTTGGAGTGAAAGACTCTTTTTCAAAAAGGCTTCGAACAACCTTGACACCCGAAAGATATAATTTGAATTGAACTCAAAAACTTCAAAAGAAACTCTTGCCCCACTCGAACTTTTGCCCCACTTTACTCTACTGCAAAGATTCTGTAATTTTATTGATGTACTACATTCAGAAAGCTAGTGCGAACTTTTGCCCCACAGCTACTGCGAACTTTTGCCCCACCGTCAAGGTTTTAACAATGTCCCTTGCTGCAAGAAGCACTAGTAGTTTATTATTTATTTGAGTGCACCTCTTGAACTACTATGGAATAACGATTCTCCGACATCAAGAGATTTTGAGATTCTTCTTCTTCCTGTTACTACAAATTCTTATTCGAAAAAGCCCAAAAAATCTATTAAAACACCTAGAAACACATTTTTTCGCATAACTCTGCCACACCATAACGAAATCCTTCCAATTTTTGTTGACGAGTAACTGGCCTGATTATGTGTCGAACCCATGCAAATTTGTTTGGGTTCTTAACTCGTGTTCAGAAAAAGACCCACTGCGAACTTTTGCCCCGTGCGAACTTTTGCCCCGCATTACTCTAACTGCAGCAAGTGACAGACGTCAAAGAACTGTCAGTTGCTACAGAATGCTGCCAATGCGCATACGTAAAACATCGCACTGCAACAAAAGTGCATGTGAAAAACATCGCATCACTGTTGACATTTCGTTTTGGCGAATAGCGGTGCGATAACTGCAAAAAAGATTGCAATTAGCGGACTTGCAGTTAAAAAGCATTGCAGTTACAGCGTTTACACCGAGCGAACGTCTACTGTATGTATTGAAAACTGTGTATGGCAAACTAAGTAAATGAACCTTGCGACTAACGAACGGTTATGAATGTGAAAGAAAATAGTAGGAAAAAAAGTAAATACGTAAAACTTACTGAAATTTACTTACTGAAACACCAGCTTTGCAAGGTTGTTGTCCGACATTCTTGCAACATGCCCACCGTATCCTTCCGGCTTTGGCCACCTTCTGGATACTGAGTTCGCCGTAAAGTACAGCGAGCTCGTGGTTCATTCTTCTTCGCCACACACCGTTCTCCTGCACACCGCCGAAGATTATCCTTAGCACGCGTCGCTCGAAAACTCCGAGTGCTTGCAGGTCCTCCTCGAGCATAGTCCATGTCTCGTGTCCGTAGAGGACCACCGGACTTATTAGCGTTTTGTACATGGTGCATTTGGTGCATGGGTGAATCTTTTTCGACCGCAGTTTCTTCTGGAGCTCGTAGTAGGCCCGACTTCCGCTGATGATGCGCCTCCAAATTTCACGACTCACGTTGTTGTCAGCCGTCAGTAAAGATCCGAGGTAGACGAATTCCTCCACCACCTCGAAAGTATCCCCGTCTATCGTAACATTACTACCCAGACAGATCCGGTCACGTTCGATTCCGCCTACCAGCATGTGTTTTGTTTTTAAGGCATTCACCACTAGTCCGACTTTTGCTGCTTCGCGTTCAGGCGGGTGTACAGCTCTGCCAGCGATCCAAATGTTCTGGCAATAATGTCCATGTCGTCCGCAAAGCACACAAATTGACCGGATTTTGTGAAAATCGTTCCCCGGATCGTCGCATCACACCTTCCAGAGCGATGTTGAAGAGTAAGCATGAGAGTCCATCACCTTGTCGCAGTCCCCGGTGAGATTCGAATGAACTGGATAGTTCACCCGAAACCCTTACGCAGTTTTGCACACCGTGCATCGTTGCTATCATCAGTCTGATAAGCTTCCCGGGAAAGCCGTTTTCGTCCATGATTATCCATAGCTCTGCGCGATCGATACTGTCGTATGCCGCTTTGAAGTCGATGAACATGTGATGCATTGGGACCTGGTATTCACGGCATTTCTGGAGGATTTGCCGTACGGTGAAGATATGGTCCATTGTCGACCGGTCGTCGATGAAGCCGGCTTGATAACTTCCCACGAACTCATTCGTTTTAGATGACAGACGACGGAAGATGATCTGGGATAGCACTTTGTAGGCAGCATTCAAAATAGTGATCGCCCTGAAGTTCCCACATTCCAAATGGTCACCTTTCTTGTGAATGGGGCAGATTACCCCTTCCTTCCACTCCTCCGATAGTTGTTCGGTTTCACGGATCCTGACTATCAGCCGGTGCAGACAGGTGGCCAACTTTTCCGGGCCCATCTTGATGAGTTCAGCTGCGATATCATCCTTACCAGCTGCTTTGATGGTCTTGAGCTGGTGAATGGCATCCTTAACTTCTCTCAGCGTGGAAGTTGGTTCATTTGTCCTCCGCTGCACTGGCGTCGTCGTTTCCTCCGATGCCGTGGTCTCCCGTGCCTCCCGTGATCGAAGTTTTGCTTCCACATTTCGATCACCTCACGTACGTCCGTCAAGAGGCCTTCGTCTTTATCGCTGCATATTTCGGCTCGCGGCATGAAGCCATTGCGGGATGCGTTGAGCTTCTAATAGAACTTCCGTGTTTTTGGGAACGGCATAGCAGTACCATTTCTTCGCACTCCGCTTCTTCCAGGCGGCGCTTTTTCTCCCGAAAGAGACAAGTCTGCTGTTTCCGCTTCTGTTTGTCGGGTCCCTTGCTGCAGCATTACCACCCTCGCTGCGTTCTTCTCCTCCAAAACCGTTCTGCACTCTTCGTCGAACCATTCGTTCCGTCGATTCCGTTCCACGTACCCGATGGTGCTCTCAGCTGCGTCGTTGATGGCTGCGCCACGATAGGCCCTGACGTCGACAATGTCGGAGAAGTGCCGTCCGTCAATCAGAACGTGGTCGATTTGAGATTCCGCCTGCTGTGGTGATCTCCAGGTAGGGTAACCTGGGGTAATACGCACCCCCGGGGCAAAACGCCCTCACGCTATTACATTATATATGTGAAGTTCCATTCGATGCAAGCAAACTAGACGTAAAATTGAGCCGGACAAGCCCAAGAATGCAAAGAATATTCGAATAAAAAGTGTGGAAAATGATGATTTTCCACATTTGGAAAGATTGTCTAATATGAAGCGCACGCAATTTAAGCATTTGCGCGCTGATTATATGGAATCAACCTATTAACAACCATTCGCCTCCTACTCCCTCCATTTGCTGCCGTTAATAGTAAGATGGAGCCGCCTGGTATTTTATTAGAATTCAAAGCGGAAAATGCCAGAGGTCGTATTTCCCCACCTCAAGGTGCGTTTTGCCCCCAACAGTTTTTCAGCACCCAAAACGTAACACATTTTTGAATTGTTAATTTGATTCGGTAAAACTGATATCACGCGGACCAAAAGTTGGCGTTTCTTAGTCAAATAAGTAAACTAACTTTCAAAACGCAAGACACCCATAAAATCATCTTAATCTTAGCTATAGGGCCACGTTTGCTTAGGGGGTGCATATTACCCCACCTTCCCCTATAACGATAAGGGAGGCTGTGTTGGAAAAAGGTGCTACGTATGGCCATATTTTTGGAGGCGGCGAAATCAATGAGTCGTAGGCCGTTTTCGTTCGTCTGCTGGTGGGCGCGGAACTTACCAATCGTTGGTCTAAATTCCTCCTCCTGGCCTACCTGAGCGTTTATATCTCCTATGATGATCTTGACGTCGTGGCTTCGGCAGCGATCGTACTTGCGCTCGAGCTGCGCGTAAAATGCGTCATTGTCATCATCAGTGCTACCGGAGTGTGGGCTGTGTACGTTTATTATGCTGACGTTGAAGAATCGGCCCTTGATCCACCGACGAACCGACGTGCTTGCTAGTGCAAAGGTTCATGAAATTCTCGTCCAAAATTTTAAAATATAAACCGTTGGAAACTAGCGTCATCTGTTGGTTTTGGTTCAGAACTATTTTGGCCGAAATATGTCGAGCACTCTTAAATAATGCCACGCATAGTTGTGTTGGAATGAACAGATTTTTTAAGCATTGGATTATGCTCTTTATTTAATAAACATTAAGGCCTTTTCTTGTGTCATCACAAAATGGCTTCTTCAGAATCATCATTCAAATTCAACTTTACACAGTATTGCACTAAAACATTTACGTAAGAAAATCGACGCTTACTTTTTCTCTAAAATTCTTCACTTCACGCAAGATATTTTGAAAAGAAATATAGAACACACTATTCCAATTAAAATTCTCTTTCGAACTATCTATACCACAAAGAAATATTTTCACTCAAACTTGAAAATTATTCAAATTTGTCTCAACCGCACCAAGAGTTCGATGGCAATGTTTACCACCCACCACAGTACAACGACGACGGCAGCAGCGTGACGCGACGCGACGGTGCCGTCCGGCGCACAATCATCGATCATTGAACGCAGTGATGTCGATCTTGCGGGCCAATTCATCAATAAAATCAATCAAAATCATTGAAATGGCCAACTCAAATTTATAGATTACTAGCTGACCCGGCAAACTTTGTCTTGCCAAGCTGTGGTGGTTTGACAACTGTTGAGGTCATTGCCGCACAGCACTCTAGATTGGCTTCATTTCAATCATGTTGATTTTCCTCCCAGTACATACAAAATCAGTAATTTCACAATTTTCCTACTTTTTTAGTTGATTTTCTTAACTTTTACTACTTATAAACACAGCCACCATGAATACGAATCAAACCATGCAAGAGACATCCTTATCGGTTCACCCGTTCCTGAGTTTTGTTGCCTCAAAGACAATTCAAACTCATTTTTATATATATAGATACGTCGTAAAATCGAAAACTATTCTTCGAATGATTATTGTTGTACTTTGAATCACATATGATAGTAATAAAAGCAAATCATTTTTTATTTATGAAATCTCCTCCGCACTGTCCGCCAACACTGCTACTGCTTGCACACATCCTCAACGGAGGAGCATACTAAGAGTATTCGATCATTTTTAGCTTATTACACATAAAATTCGGTGTTTTTCGTAATATTGAGACATGTTTCATTGTTATTTAGCAAAACAGAGTAGTCTACTGCTTGAATTGCTTTTAAATGATTAATAATCTTGAAATGTTTACATTGGTGAAAGCGAAACAAAGAGGTGCTATTTTTGTTTGTTTGTTTATAGAACAAATCCTAAAAAGACAACACCACCAATGAGAGTATATTACAGGTGGGGAAGAAGAAGAGGTGGCTCTGTATTAGTAAGGAAAGAAAAATGTAAACACAAATAGTGACGTCACTATTTGACACGCGTTCTTATGGGAGCTCGCTTTGCTTGTAGTAGTGACATGTTTTGCACCAGACACGGATCTCACGCACACGAAGTATCGTCTTCCCCACCTGTAATATACTCTCATTGCAACACCACTACTGTTGCGTTCGATGATTGTAAGAAATAAGAATAGAAAAAGAAGTGCTGAAATAGGAATGATACAGGGAGTCACCTTAACAAAATTCTTTACGATTCACTAAAAAAAATAAGATAAATTCACGAATTCTGTTCAAAACAAAGCATTTTGGGAGCGTAAAAGACTCAATAATTCTCACAGAATTTCATACTTTGATTGGTTTAAATGTAGAGTGCATGTTTGTGTTCCGTGGCGTCGCCGTCGTTGGTGGGCATGCCTTCGCCGTGCTGCAGCCAGCAGGAGTAGCATCATCGTCACGACGCTTGCTCAATCCGATGGGAATGTAGTGTACAGATGGTAACAGACACCAATGTTCGGATTTATTTATTTTCAGGTTGAGACATTAATGTAACATCCTTAAGGACAAACGTCTTGAAATCCCGCTTCAACATTGCATCGAATCTTCAGACGCACAAATCTCAAGAAGCAAGCTTCAAACAACAATGTATTTCATTATTCTGTTCTTGCTCACTTGTAATTAGCTTAAAATAAAAAGCTCAGGTGCATTGGTTTTGTTTACGAAGAGATTTGTGGCCTCGAAATCGTGAGTAGGTGCCAAAGTCGGCCATTGTGGCGGCCATTTTGGGACTCTAACAAGTCTGTCCTTAATTCGATCCTTACTACTTCCTAAAATGCTTTAATAAACCATAATGTTCCATGCATAGGCAACCCTAAGTCACATATTGATAATAATAGTCCATTTCACGAGCCGATTTTATGAATGAATTTTGACAGGAGGTAGCGTCCAATAACCCGTGAAAATCAATATCATCATCAACATTGTTGTCACTTCGTAAAATGGCTCATTGCCATCACGTGTTTTTGTTTACAAAGCGTTTGATCAAGACGCCGCGACGCCGGCTGCATTAGATGTCATGACGGGCCAAACGTCACTTTTTATCTGACACTTGCGATCACTGCTGTTCGGACCGGTGGCAGAAACACTAGATTTTTTCCAGCAGCTTTTGTAGAAGCTAAAACTAATATTCATTTTATTAGAATTATGTTGCAAATGACTTACAATGTACTTACAAGAAGTAGTTTAGTTCTATCGCCTCATGCAGCGGATGATGGAATAGGTGCGTAGTCTCGTTTACCTCGTAGCCTAAGTTTCATTTGTCAAATTTTAATTGCATGTTATGTATGTTTCAATGTTAACTATACTCACAATAGCTTTAAGATTCGTTTTAGATTCAACCACTATGCCGGGTAAGTATGAATTATATAATTTTAAGTAGATTTAAGCCTATATTTCCCAGCGACACTAGATAATGATATAAGATTTTTTATTAACAACTTTATCCTTTCTGCATGTCACTATCATTAATTTACTTACGAGAATCAAATCAATTCCAATTCAACACTGGTAAACAATCTATAAGCTTTAATTTTATGCTATTATTAAGAGAAATATGTAATAAAGATTTTGGAAAAACTCGTATTTGCGACAATCTCTATCAATTTTCGCTATCTCATCCTCCTGACAGATGTACCTCATCGAAACGTCAAAGTGAATTGTCAACCAGTTTCACTTGTTAATTACCGGTTCGTGGTCCCTCGCCAGTGGTGCCAGCACATTCCCCCGGCCGTAACTCCGGTGCGGAACCCCCGGCCGTTCCGGATTTACCGTCTCTAATCTCCAATACTGCCAAGTTCGCGATTGCCCGCTTGAACACGCCGCCAGATGTCCTCACACTCGCTTGCCGAATTCGTCCATCAGATCCCGGAAACACCTCTTCGACGATTCCTCTAGTCCAGGACTTCCGAAAGCGTCCATCTACTACGAACACTAGATCTCCTGCGCGAATCGAACCCTTGTCCTCGAACCATTTTGTACGATGGTTAATGGACGGCAAGTACTCCTTTGACCAGCGAATCCATAGTTGATCGGCGAGATATTGTGATCTTTTGTAGACATCTCGAAGTGTTTCAGCAAAATCGACGACCTGATCAACCTCCATATCTTCGGCTCGTACTGTGCCTCGCAAAAAATGATTCGGTGAGATTGCTTCTATTTCTGCGGATTCTTGAGGGATATAAGTTAACGGGCGAGAGTTAATCATGTCCTCAGCTTCTGCCAAGGTCGTACTGAAAATCTCGTCTGTCAATTTTCTGCCATCATCAAAAACTTTTAGCGCTTCTTTGACCGATCGGACCATTCTTTCCCAGGCCCCTCCCATGTGTGGGGTTCCGGGAGGAATGAAGGTCCATTTAGTCCTAGAACTGATTACCCGACCAGCACAATCGTCATTGATGGATTTTGCCAACTCCTTGCTAGCACCCTTAAAATTCGTGGCGTTGTCGGATACAAACTCTTCTGGGACGCCTCTTCTACAACAAAAACGCCGAATTGCCATTAGGCATGCCTGTGTCGTTAAGCTGTAGACTACCTCAACGTGAACTGCTCTAATTGCCAGACAAGTGAATAAAGCAACATATCTTTTCTCCTTCCTTCGCCCAACTGTTACCTCTATTGGCCCAAGATAGTCTACTCCAACTGAGCTGAATGGTCTCAGGTGGGCGGTCACGCGTGGAACAGGTAGTGGTGCCTCCTTCGGAATTTTGGGGGAGCATCGGTAGACCCGACACCAAATGCAGTTGTTCATCACTTTCAGAATAACGGAGCGCAGTTTTGGAACGTAGAAACGTTGTCTCATCTCGTTAAACACTGTTTCGCGGTTTGCGTGCCCGAATCGCTCATGATAATGTTGAACCAATCTGCTTGTGATGACGTCATCTTTAGGAAGGATGATTGGAAATTTTGTATCAAACGGCAGGAATTCCGCCTTTTCCAGTCTGCCTCCTACACGTATGACTCCATTGTCGTCCATAACGGGAGTCAATTTATACAGAAGACTGCCTCTTTCAATTTTCGCCGATGTTAGATTCGCTTTCTGTGCTCGCTTCATCGTACAGACTTCGTCCGGGAAACCAGCAAGTTGAGCCTGCTTCCACAACACTGTTTCTGCTTTCTGGAACTCTTCTTGTTGTAACGGCCAGCAGATGTGCGACCATTGTGATTTTAACAACTTCGTATGATTCCCAACTGCTTTCGTAGTCCAGATCGGTTCGCCCTTTTGCTTGCGACGACAATTTGCAGCGAACCTTAGCACGTACGAAGTCACTCTGACGATGTGAGTCCACCGTGACATCATTTGAACGTGAATCAGTGGTTCCACATGGCTAGCTGTGTCGTGGAACAGCAAATGAGCTCGCATTTCTTCGCCGATATTGGCCGGTGGAAGTTTTTGAATTGGCCAGTTCTCTTCAGGCTGATACAAAAACTGTGGACCTGTGAACCATGGACCGTTTGATTCGAGTGGAGGTCCCTGGCCCCATTTGGTCAGAACGTCTGCGATGTTGTGTTTACTTGGTACCCAACGCCAATCCGCTAAGTTGGTCAATTCATGAATCTCTCCGATTCTAAAGGCAACGAATTGCTTATACTTGTATTGATCTGAACGAATCCAGCTTAACACAGTTTGTGAATCCGTCCACAGAAATCGTCGATGAACAGGCAGTGTATGACTTGATTCGACAGTGCGCAATAGTCGAGCTCCCAGTACAGCAGCCAAAAGCTCCAGCCGGGGAATTGATTGCCTTTTTAGTGGTGCTACCTTCGACCGTGACATGACTAACGCACACTTGTAGGTTCCGTTTACCGTTGCTCTGAAGTACGCCACTGTTCCATACGCATGTTCACTAGCGTCAGTGAACACGTGTAATTCGAGGGAATCGATTTCGTCCGATCGTAGACTACCGAAATACGCCCGTGGAATTCTCACTGATTCCACGCACGGTAAAAGAGCAGTCCATCGCTTCCAATCTGCCCAAGTATCGTCGTTCACTGTTTCGTCCCAATCATAACCCAGTCGCCATAGGTTTTGCACAATAAGCTTACCGTGCACCGTGAAATGAGAAAACATACCTTGGGAGTCAAAAAATCCCATCACGCAGCTGAGGATGATACGCTTTGTAGGTCTTTCGTCGCCTTCGAGAAACGCCTTAAGATCCGGTCGATGATTTGCAGAAAACAAGAAAGTGTCCTCAGTCGGATTCCATACAATTCCCAGGATGCGTTCGGTTTCGATGTTTTTGTCCTGCGTCAAACGAACGTTGGTCACGACTTTCTGTTCTCCGAGGTTGCGAAGCACTTCCTCAGAGTTGGACACCCAATTTCTGATTTGGAATCCTCCTTTTGCATGTACGTATGCCACGTCCTTCGCTCGTTGAACAGCTTCTTCTACGTAGTCCACGCTGTCGAAATAATCATCAACATAGTGGCTTTTGATGATTGCTTCTGCCGCACTTGGAAAATCGTTGGAGAATTCGAGAGCATTCAGGTTCTTTATGAACTGAGCAGAACAAGGAGAACTTGTGGCGCCAAATGTGGCAACATCCATTATGTAGATGGCCGGTTCATCTGTACGGTTTGCTCTGAACAGAAATAACTGTGCCGATTTATCCACCTCGCGTATCCTCAATTGGTGGTACATCTCTCTGATGTCTCCACCAAAGGCAACCGGTCGCTCTCGAAAGCGGCATACGATTTCCGGTAATGCAGTCAGCAAGTCGGGTCCTTTTAGCAGCTGCGAGTTTAGAGAAACGCCATCGACGCGTGCCGCCGCATCCCACACCAGGCGAACTTTGCCGGGCTTTTTTGGGTTTAGAACCACGTTCAAGGGCAGATACCACATCCTGCGACGATCCATTTTGGTCAGTTCTTCAGCCGTTGCTCTATGCGCGTACCCCTTGTTCTGGTATTCGATCACTTGTTGTCTTACAATCTCGTACAATTCAGGTGTTTTTTCTAAACGTCGTTCCAGATGTTCCAAACGCCGAAGGGCCATCGGGAAGCTATTCGGGAACACTATATCGTCAGCTCTCCATAGAAGTCCCGTCTCAAAACGGTCTCCTATGCGCTTCGTCGTCCGTTCCAGGATGTCACGGGCTCTTCGATCTTCCTTCGATTCTTGAAGTACAGCTGTCGCCGATTCTTCGAGGGCATAATGCACTTTTATGAGATCATGAATTGCTTGGTTGCTCACTGCGTGATGACCCACAAAGGCTTCGCTTATAGTTTCTCCCGTTTGTGGACCATACACGGTCCAGCCTAGTTTTGATTTCACTGCGATTGGTTCTCCCGGTCCACCTAGTTTGGTTTCGATAGGTGCAATGACGTGGATATTGTTTAGCCCGATCAATAGTCCTGGGCGCCCACTTTGATAGGAAAGGAAAGGCACGTCACGCAGAAAAGCATATCGCTTCGCCATTTCCGGGGATTCAAGCGATTGTGCAGGAAGAAGCAACTCACGAACCGTCTGCACCGTCTTCAGCAAATTCTTCTCGTTGCTTCCAGGGGATGAAATCCATAAATTTGTGCAGATCGAGTCGCTTTCAGTTCTGGAAATATCTGAAGTCCAGTTGATTGTTAATGGGAGATTCACGCCGCTTGCGCCAATTTTATCCGCCAAATGTTGCTCAATCAGTGTTACCGAAGCACCTTCATCGAGGAATGCCAGAGTGCTCACAGACTTTTGTCCGCAGTGCAGCATAACGGGTAGCATACGGAAAAGAATTGAACCGTTCACTCGTACATGCGCATTAATCGCTAACGTCGTTTGTGGGGGATGCAGAAGCGGATTGTGGCGTTGTTGGCAATCGCCAACATTACAACGTAGCTTGAATTTACACTCAGCATTCCCGTGGTCGTTGAGGCATACCTTGCAAAGCTTTTTTTGCTGCGCTAGCTTGATGCGATCGGCCGCAGGCAGTTTTTTAAAGTCTTCGCAGTATCTCAGACGATGATCATTGCGTTGGCACACTATACACGGCTTTTGTGACCGTCTTGCATCGTCGCTTTTATTGGAAGGTTCCAACGAACTGTGGTTGAACACGGCTCCCTTCGATATCCCTTTGGTGGCCTTCGTCGACACAGAAACCCTTGGATCTGGTTTGATCTCTAACGAAACGTTGGCTTCACACGCCTCAGCTACGATTTTCGATAGGAATTTCGAAAGCGTACACAGTGTCACAGACTTCTTCTTCTTCTTATATCGAACCCATTCGCGTTTGTCACCAGACGGTAGCTTGTCTACCAAATCTTGTAGAAGAAGAGGGTTTACTAGATGCTCCTTTAGTCCGGCCATCTTGAGGTGATCGCAGAGTTGCTTTACGGCGTTGCCAAACGGAACGTAGCTTGCGAGCTTATCTGCCTTCGGTGAATCCAACTTCCGAATCCGCTCCAAGTGGCATTGGAGCAGCTGCTCCGGTCTTCCGTACATCTGACGCAACTTCTTTATGACTCGAGGAACGGATTTTGACAACAGAAGTTGGCAACGCACGCTTTCTAGAGCCGGCCCTTTTAAGCTCTCTTGCAAGCGGACAAGATTTTCGACTTCGCTGAAACCACATGCTTCCGTCGATGCTTCAAATGCCCCGATGAATAACGGCCATTCTTCGGGCTTTCCGGTGAAAATAGGTAACCTTTTCGTAATTCCGTTTCTGGCCGCCAGCTGAGCCTTGGACGGTCCCGTCCTTGGTTTCTCCGCTTCGGAATCCGATTCATCCTCTGCAGACTCCTCCTCTGAAGACTCGCTGTCAGACGTCTCATCGCTATCGTCGCTGTCGGTTTCATGACCTTGTTTACTTGGGGCGAGTGGCTTAAACTTTGACAAGTTCGATCGAACAGAGACATTTGCAGCATCCGCGTTGACGAAATTCGCTCGAGAACTCTCTCCCAGAAAGGCTGGATTCCGATCAACTGCCTTCGGAGTTTCATCAGCTTCGGACGTTGTGTTCAACTGTTTTATCTCCTGCTGGACTTGATCCATTTGAGATCGATACTGTAGTCTCATCAGTTTCATCCGGTCTAAATGCTCCTTTTCCTGTGCGAGTGATTGTTCAAGCAACTCCCTCTCCAATTCCATCTCTCTGTCCCTCATCTGTTTCTCCATGGCCATACGTTTTTTCTTGAACTCTAGATCCATCTCGATGCGCTTCTCTCTCATGATCCGTTCCATTTGTAGCTCTTCATCTTTCGACTTCTGCTCATTCTGCAACGTTTGCATGATTCGGGAAAGATGCGGTCCAACTTGGCGGTCCGATTTAACACTCGTCTTATCGGAGTCCGACGTATGTCCCGAAGCCTTTTTGGATGTCTTGCTGCTCCTTTTTGTGGTTCCTTTTTTCTGGCGTTGACACTCATCCGCGGAGCAAAACCACTTCGGTTCAGCCAAGTCAGCTTCCGTGGCATTGACGCACCGACATAGGCCTGTCCAGATTTCAAAAATGTTCTCTGATTCTCAAGTCCACTCCCATATTTTGATTGGCATCCTAAAAGAAGTAACTGGTCAAAATTTCAGCCAAATCCATTGAAATTAAGAGGTGCATCAAATCAATTTTGTGTTTTTCGACTATTTTTGAACTTCAAAAAATCATAACTACACTAAAACATGTCAAAACTTAATTCTTTCGGCAGAAATTGAAAGCTATACTTGTTTGCTACAACTTCTCCGAACAACGTGTGCGAATAAAGTTGAAGGAAACATGTGTAATTATCACATTTGTGATCAGAAAAACCTTAAAAAGTTGATTTTTTGATTGATTTTGTTCTGGAACACCCCAATATACTTAATAAGTTGGATTTTTCAAAACGGCATCATATTCTCCAATGTTTTTTGGTTATTTGCTTCTTTGACACCAATACTGTAGGAGTTGAGCAAAAATTACTAAAATTCGTGAAAGCCAAATGTGGCATAAAAACTAGCTTTTTGGAGGCAATCACGTTGTGACACTCAAAAAGGTAATGATAAAATCGGAAACCATCTTAATTTGGTTGCCACCATCTTGAATTTGGTTGATCACCTTAGATTTTGGGACGCCATCTTGAATATTCTATAGCACAAAACGTACTCATGTTGCCTGGCTTTAGAGCTCAAAACTCCTTAAAACAGACGCCATCTTAAATTTTCGGCCGCCATCTTTGATATTCTGGACAAATGTTTGATTTTCATACTCTGAGAAGTATGTTTATTTTTAACTTGCGGATGAGGCTTGTCCAGCAGACCCTTCCAAAAGGAATTTCATCCGGAATTTCTTTGGAAATATCTTCTGAAATTCCCCCCACGATTCTTTTAGAATTTCCTTCCGCTATTTCTCCATATTTGTCCTATTATTCCTCCACGAGCTCCTTCTAGGATTCCTCAGAGGGCTCCTTTAGATATATTTCCAGAGATTTATTCAGAAGATCTAACAGGGATTCTAGCAGAAGCTTCTGCCGACTTCTCTAAAAGTATCTAACTGGAATTTCTCCAGGAGTTCATTGCGGGAATCCCTTTTGGGATACCTCCAGGATTTTAAGGATAACTCCAGAAATTTCTTCTGCGACCTGCGAATTTGTCGCAGGATTCCCCCAGGGATTACTTCTTAGATTTAACCTGGAATAGCTACAGGATTTTTTTCCGTGGTTTTTCCAGAAATATTTTTCCGTATTCCTCCATGAGGTTATGCTGGAATTTCTCAGGGGAGTAGATTCCAATAGTTTCATATGATAATCCAAATGAGGTTCCATCTAGGATTCCTCCAGTAGTTCTTTTCAAGATTTCTCTTTCAGAGAATTTCTAGGAACTTCTTCTAGGTAGGATTCCTCCCGTAGCTATTTCTGCAATTACTTCATGATTTTCTTCTGAGACTTCAGCAGGAGCTTCTTCTGGCATTCCTCCAGAAAATTCACCCAGGATTTCTTACGAGATTCCTCAAGAAGTCCCTTCCTCGACTTCTTCAGAAGTTTTTCTCAGGCTGCATCATGAACTCTTTGCAGTATTCTTTCAGGATTTCTTCAGGAGTTCCATCCGTGATTCCTCCAAGTATACCATGCGGGGTTCTTCCAGGAACTCCTTCAGGAATTCCTTCATGAGCTCCATCCGCATTAATTCCAATAGCTTCTACCAAGATTCTCCCTGTAACTTAAGGAATCTTAAATATACTCTCGGATCAATCTAAACGCATAAGAAACTCTTGAAGCAGTCCGGGAAAACAAGAAAATTGTGGAGAAACCGCGAAGGAACCTCAGAAAGAATTACTGTGAAGTTCCAGAAAAAGCTCCTGGAGAAGTGCCAACATTTTGTATTCAATCGATTCACCTATGGAAGGCAGACATTGTTTTACGAAGTTTGAAACGTAAATAACTTGCACGTATCCGACCCCCGACAGCGACAACTCATTTTCAAAATGCTGACATTTCGTCAATTTTCATCCGATTTTTTTTAAGTCGCTCTCAATCGATCATAAATTGGCGCTAGTTTATTACACTCAAGTGACCATGTAATATCCGGAACCATTCCGGGTTAATACCGGATTGTGCTGGGGTTAGAGGGTTGCCAAAATGGCTAAAAGTGATTATTTCGTGTTTTATTTTGTTTGGACCATCGTTTTTCAGCGAAATTTTTGTTGCGAACAGTGAAACACAACTGCGATAACCAGATTTGAATGAGTTGACCCATCTGGATCCCCGTGAAATTGCTCCGGCAGGTTGTTCAGAAATATATTTTGCATAAGTTGTTAATTCAGATGTGAATCAATAAATTTACCCCTTGATTGTTGGCTAAGTGAAGAATATTGTAAATCAAATTACATGAAACACATTTTTGGATAGAAACTCATACACGAGCAAAATTTTATTTTAATTGAAAAAAAAGGTTGCATCTTCGCGATTTGTGTGTACTCCATAAAATTCGGGCCAGATAGGAATTCCTCTGGGACTACTTCCAAGAATTCCTCCGAAATTTCATTTTTTTTTTCAAATTCTTCGCGAATCCTCCAGTGATTTTTCTAGGAATGCAGGGATTCCTTAAGAATTTTCACTAGGGTATTTTTTCGGGAGCTCCGCCAGCGAATCCGTTGGAAATTCAGTAAGGGATTTCTTCGCAAATTCTTCAAGGGATGCAAGGCTTTTTTCAGGGTTTCCATCGGATACTCATCATCCAGGGTTTTCGTCAGGGATGCCTTTGGATTTTTTTCAGAGGCTTCTTCGAGAAGTCCTCCCGTGGTTCTGTCAGGAATTTCTCCAGGGATTCCGTCGGAAATTTTTACAGATATTCCGGAATTTCTCCAGAGGTATCTTTATGGTCTTTTTTAATGATCTTTTTTTCAGCGCTTCCTTTACAAGTACCCTCGAGTATTCCTACAGAAATGTCTCCGGACGTTTAAAACTTCAAAACTTTCAATTCAAAGACTGCAGAGATTCTTTCAGCAATTTCTACACGGATTCTATTGTGGATCCTTGGGAATATCCCTTGAATTATTTCCAAGGATTTCTTGTGATTTTTTTTTTCCAGGAAACCATAACTTGTAACTTTGTTACTTAAATTATTGTGAAAAGATTTGCTGTAGTATCGTCAAGGTATGCGTGAGATATTCATTATTAAAGTTCCGAAAAAAAATAGAAATGTTTTTTTTTTTCATGAAAACAAACATGAAGGTTTTGAAGATAAACCTGGGATAAACCGGAGGTTTTCAAGAAAGCCTTCAAGATATTTTCCAAAATTTCTTGTAACATGTGTTCTTCCTTTTCCTTGAATTGATTGAATATCTTAAAGACATATTTGAGAAGATTATGAGCAAAATGATAGAAAAAATATAAAGTCTTGACAATAAATATGAAATTCTGGCTAAAAATGTCTTTGAAAAACTACAAGTTTTTTTTTTCTTGATTGTAATTAAATGTACCCAAATGGATTCATTCAATAGCCAACTTCAAACTCTGATATCTTCGGATTTAATGAACCAACTGCAATAAAATATTGAGCGTAAATGACTTATTCAAATTAATCACTGACATATTTATATTAATCACTGAGAAGTATAAGTGGAAATCTCTCAATGCATCCTTGAAAATGCCGGGAATGCTTTCCTGAAAAATAAAATCAAGGTGTTCATGAAGAAATAACAGGAAGAAATCCGTGAAGGCATTTCCAAATTAAGAGGAGGAATTCTTGAAAAAAAAATTGGAATTCTGGTAGACAATGAGTTTCTTACTTAGATAACCCTCGAGGCATTCGAAACTGGTTCCGGAACGCTACCGGTAAATGTGGCCTGGGACTATTTTCTTGCTGACCGTTCTTTGTGTTATCGAAGAAGCCGTTATTTTATGTGCTGCGTGTATGCGTTTGGTTCCGTTCTACATTTGACCACTTCCGTCGGGGCACCTGGAACCGATTTCGGCACACTATTGGTTTTCCAAAGCATGGTCTATGATTTTTTTTCTTGTAAACCGTTAATCAGGATACCTAAAAGGTATGGTTTGGTTCTCCTTTATATTTGACCATTTCCGATGGGGCAACCGTAATCGGTTGTGGAACACTACCGGTTGTCCCCAATATGGCCGGAAACTTTTTTTCCCAAATCGATACCTAAAAATCCGCGATTTGATGTGTTGCATGCTTGGGTTTGGTTCACTTTTATATTTGGCTATTTCCGGCGGGACACCCGAAACCGGTTCCGGATCACTACCGATTCAGATATGTTTTGAGAATATGTTCCTGCTTATTGTTCATTAGGATATCAAAAAAGCCATTATTTGATATGTCGCATGCATGGGTTTGGTTAATTTTTATACTTGGCCACCTGCAGCGGGACATCTGGAACCGGTTCCAGAACACTACCGGTGCTTTCCTGCTTACTGTTTATCAGGCTATCGAAAAAGCCGCGGTTTGATATGTCGCATACATGGTTTTAGATCAATTTTATATTTGGCCACTTCCGACGGGACACCCGGAACCGTTTCCGGAACACAACCGATTCCGATATGGTCTGAGAATATTTTCCTGCTAACCGTTCATCAGGATATCAAAAAAGCTACTATTTGATATGTCGCATGCATGGGTTTGGTTAATTTTCATACTTGGCCACCTCCGGCGGACATTTGGTACTGGTTCCGGAACACTACCGGTTCCGATATTGTCTGAGGATGTTTTCCTGCTTACTGTTCATCACGTTATCGAAAAAGCCGCGGTTTGATATGTCGCATGCATGGGTTTAGTTCACTTTTATGTTTGGCCACTTCCGGCGGGACACCCGGATCCGGTTCCGGAATACAACCGGTTCAGATATGGTCTTAGACTATTTTTCTGCTTTCCATTCATCAAGTTATCGAAAATGCCGTAGTTTGATGTGCCACATGGATGGGTTTGTAGCATTTTCATATTTGGCCCCTTCCTGGGGTACCGGTCCGGAAAACCTAAATGGCCATAACTCCGGAACGGCTGGGCCGATCCGAACCATTTTCAATAGGAAACAATGGGACCAGATTCCGCGTCGAATGAACCGTCGGTCATTAAAATCGGTTGAGATTTACTGCCAAAAAGTGATGTGAGTTTATTGTGACCACACACATACACACATACATACACACACACATACACACACACAGACATCACCTCAACTCGTCGAGCTGAGTTGGTTGGGATAGGCAGAAAGGCAAAAAAAACACCCATTCTCCCATTTTCGACGTAGAAGTGCCAAAGAACTAAACCAAATTATACTTTACTATCTGGTATGTATTTAGAGCCAAATTTCACCAAAGCCATACCGGAAGCAGATTTGTACACTAGGTAGATGAAGTTCGGACCTATAGTCGATCGCATTTGAAAAGTTTTACTGGCGGCTGTATCTTTCTATCTTGCATGACTTTCTTGGTATATCTTTCCAAATTTATGTCGAAAGTAATAATGTATCCTAGCACCACGTGGTGTTGAAGTTCAGAACTATGCCATCCATCACCTTATGAAGTGCTCGTAGTCCTGAACAACTTTGCTGAAGCTTGTACATACTTTCTTAGCTTGCTTATATTTCGTGCTATAGTCCATCAAAATTGTACCGAAAGTGTACCGAAATTGGTGGTTGAAGTATGTACCTATGGTAACTATGGTAACTATGAAACGCATCACCAGAAAGCGGTTGTTGTTCTGAACAACTTTGCCGAAGACATAATGTTGCTGTCTTGTTGAGGTTCCGAGAGAACTCGCTACAAAGGCATCGTACACATGACCAATGTGGGAGCAAAACGGAACCGGAAGAAGTAACTTCTAAGGACTGTATCGGTAATTAACTATAAACGTTCACAATTGCCTGAAAAATAATCTGTTTGAAATAAACATAACTTTATTTTAGGAGATACTACATAAATCTCTCAAATAAAGAATGGCAGTTCTGATTTTCAAAAAATAATCATTTAACTCGGACTTTTATCTCAAAGATTGCACATATGTTTTTAAAATTTTGGACACCTCCTAAAAATTTAAAATGCGAAAACTGTGGGAAAATATTCAATTATTTCTCTTATTTTTGCGCAAATATGTTCTTTTCCAGAATGCTCATGATATAGGAAAATTATTTTCATCAAGAAAAATTCCCTCCGCAGTTTAGGGCACTTCTTAAAAATGAAAAAAAGGCCATTTTTCGAGGAGCTCTTTTTTTATGCGTCTTCAAAGAACGATTACGCAAATAAAAAATACATAAAGTTGAAAATTTGCATTTTTTTCGATTGGGTATGTATTTATATGTATTGCAGAGGTAGTTTTACCAGAGAACGGAATTTAATAACCTCTAAAGATATTTAAAACAGAGCGTCAAAGTTCGACCAAAAAGTATGTGTTTTTTGGGATAGACCATATTCTTAATGTTGGAGGTTTTTCTATCCAAAATAAGAATTTTAAAAGTCGGTTTTGAGTGATATGTTATGTGTACATAACTGCTAGTAATAATCATTATTTTCCAGATTTTTTCCCGTACAAATTTTTTTCGCTATAAATGTTTGAAACATTAAAAAAATTAAAAAAAATGCAGTTTGTACAGATTGCTATTTTGTGCGGTATACTCATAGAACCATATTTTCAATAATACTAAACATTTTCCAAATTTCTTCAAGCTGTTCTAAACTTTACTATATTGTGAAGATTTCATAGAAGAACCGAAATGAAAAGACCAACCGTGCGTCGAGATAGACCATTTTGAATGTTTATAGTTAATTTCCGATACAGTCCTTAATGCATTCGTCTGGTTCTTCGCGGAAGCTTCCAATCGTCTTTCACTATACATTTTAGAATAGCGAAGGCCTAGACAAACACACGTTATACACAGAACTATTTTCGTTGTATACATGCTTCACAAAACACTACGTTGTCCAACAACATCAACAGAAGACGCTAGTGTGAAACGTAACTTGAAAGTTGACACAATTGAAATACTGTTATTTAATCTTGAATGGTATTATTTCAATTTTGTCAAGACTGAAAAAGCCAATTTTTAAGTTACATTTCATCACATTCGTTACCAAAAACTAGTATGAAACTTCAGAGGCAAAAAAACGATGCGCACGCCTCTTGAAGGCAACAACTATGAAGTATTAAAATGAATTTAATATGATGATTGCAATTGTGTATACCTACATCAGATCGAAAATACCTAAGTGTCTGCACAAATTCATGCAGATGTCGGAGTATTGGTGGGACACCCGAGCAGGATAAAATAGCTGAAGAATAACAAGCTCAGGTATGGATAACCGAATACCTACAACCTGAAAGAAGCCCTGCATAAGTGGTAAACTGCCGTGAATCGCAAGTCAGTCCCATATGTAAAAAGTAGGCATTGAGAAAATGGCCTCTGAAGTTTACAAATTTGATTTCTATGTGAAACTCTAAAAAATCGCCATGAATTGAAAACTTCTGCGATCATCATGAAACTTCACATATTCTTTCAACCGTGGAAACGTAACAGTGAAAAATATAAAACTGGATCAAATAGTGTTAGGTTTTGTACTGGAGGGTGCACAAGTTCGTTATGGGACTGACTTGCGATTACATTTCATTATGAGACAATCTGACTTAGTGTTGTTTTCAAATTTTACTGAACAAACTATATATTTTTTTTGCACGCAGCTGAAAGATTATCCGAAAAAAGATCGAAAACGGCCACTAACTCATTTTTGCCCAAAATGCAGATGGGACTGACTTGCGGTTCACGGCAGTAAAATACCTAAAAAAAATAACTGGTGTGTATTCTGTGCATAACACTTGAATAATGACTTCAGGTATGGCAATACCTAAATAATAATCGGCGATCATTCCATAAAAATAGCATTTTTTCCATAATTGGGTTCTTTAGAGGTATCCAGATTATTTTATAATCGGATTCTCCACCCAAAAATTAGCCGAAATCCAAAATTTCATAATTGTCGGGGTGCGGGAACTATTTTGAAAATGTATTTAAAGTTGTATGGAAAACCATTTTTTGTTCGGGTCCAACTGTCATATTATCGATTGAACTGTCATTCTATCCACGAAAATTAAAACTGTTTTGTTATTTTAACCATCAAAACTAAGCTATTGAAATCCAATAAAATCACGTTATACTCAGAAAAATGAGATCTTTTGATTAGGCTATAGAAAATAACAATATTTTATTCACTAAACATCCCAATTGAGTAATATCTCAAGCAGTCCTCAACACCAAACCAATAACTCGTTGAGGTATTTTATCAATGCCTACAAAATACCAAAATTAGTTATTTACAATACCTGACTTTGGATGCTGCAGTTTGTGTCAGTTATTCGTTCCTGCTCGGGTATAGTTGGCAGAGAGTTCCCACACTGGTGCGTGGATGCCAGGCGTAAGGTGGTAGAATTGTGTGTTTTATTATTCTGAAGATGAAAACGGCACGGTTCACTTGATTGCATGCAACTCGTACGCGTTATCTGATAGATTAATACTGTTCTCCGAAAATTGGAAGAAAGGGAAACGACTATTTTCAACCCATTTCTGGTTCTAGCGATGGCTATGTATGAAGATGTACATGAGTTGTATATAACAAAATAAGCTGTTTAGAAGTAAGATTTCACTCATGAGAAAGGGGGTAGAAAAAAGGTAAAAAGTGCTTTAGTAATTACTGAACCATTGTTTTGCTTGTCGGCACAAGCGCCTACAAAATTATTTTATACCGAATAGCCATTAATTAATCACGATTCAAATGCACATTTTGAAAAATTACACAAATCTATAAAGCCACATCGCACAACATTTGGTTAACTATCATCGCTACCAATTTAGGGACAAGATTTATTACCACCACGCTCCACGCTGTCAACCGGAGATTTATTTGCATAAATCTCTAACTTTCCGAAATGGACACAAGATTAAACATCCTTTGTACTCCATGTAGCAGCCAGTCGACAAGTTAGATCAGAAGCGAGACACATTCTCACGTGTTGACCCCAACCGTGAAGTCAGTCTCCAGAAAAAAAATAATTTTAATTCAAAGCAACTCATATGGCAACTTCTCATTCTATGGGCCTACCGAATGAGCTTGTGTATCGTTTGTATGCTATTTTAAGCATTTTTCATAAAATTTGATTTTATAGACTCGTCGTCGGTGCTCGCGCTCGGTCGGGGTTTCCTTCCGCATTTGGCTGCTGGTCTTTTGTTTACATCAACGCTATGGAAATATAAACATTTTTATTGCACTACATTTACGCTGCGCTGACTGTCGTCTCCGTCTGGTCTTGCTTGCTGGTTCACTCCGGCTGCGTCCCAGAAGAAAATAATGTTCCCGCTATTTCTATTCACACAGAAGACAATTTTTCTTTTTCTTCCAGCGGCATTCACGGGATGCGACAGGGATGCCAGAAAATTTAATCTGAAATCTTCATTAGCATATAAGTAGATGTAGGGTGATCGTTCATGCTGTTCAGCAGGATGATCTTCTTCTTCTTCTTTATGGCTCGACGTCCCCACTGGGACTCGGTCTGCCTCGCTTCAACTTATTGTTCTTTGAGCATTTCCACAGTTATTAAGTGAAGGGCTTTCTTTGCCTGCCATTGCATGAATTTGTATATTGTGAGGCAAGGACAATGATATACTATGCCCAGGGAGTCGTGAAAATTTTCTCGACTGGAACGGGAATCGAACCCGCCGTCTCTGGATGGGCGATCCATAGCCTTAACCACTAGGCTAACTTGAGACCCCAGGATGATTTCCCGGGTATTGTTCAGCTTCGTAGCCGTGCGACTAGTGCGAAATTACTTCAATTTTAATCTGAACATTTGGCCTCCATCCCAGAAAACGATAGAACCCGCAATTTGCCCTGAAAACTGACCTGGTTCGTCATTCGGCATCCGCGCGGAAAACATGTGGAAAATGTGGAAATAAACACGCGGAATTTGCCGCTTTTCATCTGACACTGCGACGACTGCGACACACATGTGGTACCAACCAACAGCTATAAGTACTCCCGCCCATCCACCTAATGCCGACTGATGCGATGCTGCTCATTGGGGCGAGCCATTTTTTGCACACAGACGCGACGACGATTGTTGACAACACCGACTGATGTCGTGCCGTGGTGAAGAAATTTCCAACTCTCGTGAAATCTAGATGGTAGATATGTGCGCCTCACCGGTTAGTTACGCTTGATTGGTAACGTAACCTAGTAGGGAGCGTGTACCCACAGGAAATCATTGCCACTGCCGTGGGGGCGAGGGATTGCAAGAAAACAAATGTGAAAACGAACGCTGGTTCCAGTTAAGAGGAACTAGAGAAGCTTGTAAACACGTATTGTTTGCAAGGGTAAACAATTTCCGTGGATTGGAAAAGGTCTGTGTCGGCGAGTACTCTTCCTGGGAGTTGTGGGACACTTGGGAAGGTCGTTGTGGTAGTGCTGTGACGAGGAAAAGTTTGTTTTGACTTTTCGAGAAAACGTAAGTGATCTAACCTGGAAAACATTTTTACCCATTGGTTGGTCTCATCTTTTCTAACATTGTTATATTGTAACTGAAATTTGACCAGGAACACTATTCATCGCCCTGAATAAAAACAATGCTCGATTTTCAGCTTAGTGTTCTGTGAACATTCCCACACCCCTTTTTTGAGAGATTAAGCTTAAAAATGATAGTGACATTTTATTAAACAGATGTTATACAAGTATTGTTAGGTTGTCAATATTTTTGAGGTCCTCCTGAAATTGCCCTGATAATTTCACCAAGAATATATTCTAAATTTCCATCAGGAAACGTCAGTCAACGCTCTGAAATCCGAATTTTCAACTCAAACGTGAAATATGTGCTACTGTACGCCAATGAAACCTGGTGTGTATCAGTGAAGAACACCTAACGTCTGCAGGTCTTCGTCAAAATATGCCTTCTTCTTCTTTATGGCTCTACGTTCCCACTGAAATTTGGCCTGCCTCTCTTCAACTTAGTGTTCTTAGAGCACTTGCACAGTTTATAATTGAAGGGCTTTCTTTGACTGCCATTGCATGAATTTGTACATTGTGTGGCAAGTACAATGATACATTATGCCCTGGGAGTCGAGAAAATTTTCCCGACCGGAACGGGAATCGAACCCGTCGTCTCCGGATTGGCGATCCATTGCCTTAACCACCAGGCTAACTGGAGACCCTACAGTACATAATTCGTGCAGGGTGGCCTCACAATTGGATCACCAACGCGGAGCACCATCGTCGTTATCATTGAAAGGTGATAACGACAGAAATTGCCGGGGCCCTTGGCATCAGTGATCCCAGCCCCGGCACTTCGTCAGTTGCTCTTCCACCCCGACAGCGGCTGACACTTGACCCTCTCCGGAGCTCCAACTGACCCGGATATTTTGATATCGATGATACGGTAACCCCCCAATCGGATTGGAAAAAAGCATTCGACTATTCGGATTGGAAAAAAGCAATCACTAAACTATGTAAAGAGCCCTTAGGCGCAAGAGTGTCGATGAGAAAATCATCGACCTTATTCAAGCACAGTACAGGGCATTTTCATGCAGAGTACTGAATGGCATGTTGTCCGATCCCTTCCGGGTCGTTGCTGGAGTGAGGCAAGGATGTATATTATTACCGCTACTGTTCCTTATCGTAATAGACGAGATCCTGGTGGGGGCGATTGATCGTGAACCAAATCGTGGGTTGCTGTGGCAACCCATTACCATGGAGCACCTAAATGACTCCGAACTGGCTGATGACGTTGCCACTCCTAGCTTAACAGCGCTATGATATGCAGAGTAAGCTCGATAATTTAGCCGATCGCTCCTCAGCACAGGTCTTACCATCAACGTCAACAAGACCAAATCGTTGGATGAAATCCCGGCCAACCCTTCCAACTTTGCCGGGAATGAGGATCGAGGGGGTGAAAAAGGTACTCGATCTTTAACGGATCCTGTAAGGTACCTGGGCACCCTCCACAGTAAGCTGTCCCTTACCGTGTTAATGCAAGGTCCGGTGTAATGGACCTTCTTTCCCGTGCAACTCGTGAGATTTAAACATGAAATCATGCAACAACAATCATAATTCAGGTGTAGATAGTGGTGGTGCGGTCAACGCCTTCGAAAGGAACGGGTTGATGAGGTCTCCGGTAAGGAGAAGCGAGGAGTTAGGCGCGGGAAGCTGCGTACGCAGCTCAAACGTGGGAGCTCCAGTCCACTCTCCGGCAAGCCAGCCTGTGGAGATAATGGATGGAGCGTGGCTGCTGAGGGCCGTCAGCCAAGAAAAGAAAGGACTGCCCGCAATTGAGGTGGCTGTGCAGCAGCTTAGCAAAATCATCGACATTGCGTCCACCAAGTCGAACATCAGCAAGGACCTGAAAACGGCCTTGTATCGACTTCGGGTGTCGATGGATGAAGCCAAGCAGGAACACGCGGTACTCGAGATGTTGACTGCAGCAGCGGCGGAACCTGTGAAGGAGAATGTGTCGAAGTTTACCCAAAACGGAGGCCTTCGCTTTCGCAGGCAGTCCAAGTAAGGTGGCGGATGCGAATGCTCGCGACAAGCACTAGCAGAAGCGGGCGAGGCAGCCGTCAGGTGAGGAGCTGTCTGGTGGCGCCCGAAAAGCCAGGCGTACAATAACTCCGAAGGTCGGCAGCAATGCCGGTAAGTCGGACCCCAGCCAGGGTTCCCGGAAAGCTGGGAAGGGTGGGACTGAAAAGGCTGGCCCGCCCCGGAATGATGGGAACAAGGGGTTGCGACCATTGGTAGGCCCTCAGCAGCCGCAGAGTAGGGCAAACCAAGGGGAGGACCCTCCTTGGACTAAGGTGAAGCGGAGGAAGAGGAAGACGAAACCACCGGTAGTAGTGCAGGACGCCTGGCCAAGGCGCAAGAGGGGAGGTGCCAAGCGCGAGAAAGGCGACGCACTCGTGTTTAATACGGAGCAGTCCAAGAACTCGGACGTCTTGAAGGCGGTGCGTAGCGACGCCAAGCTCGAGGGTGATCCTGGAGCTGAAGCTTCGTAGTCGCCAAAGTGAACCGGGTCTTCAATGCCTAGGCCGTGGAATGGGGAAGCCGTTTCACGAACCAGATCCTGCTAGAGAAGCTGGCGGCCATACTAGATGTCGACCTGGCTAATGTCGGTACCAAGAGTACCTATAGTCGGAACGGTGTGGAGTCGATTATTGACGTTACCTGTTGTAGTCCTGGCCTAACAAGTAGTTCGATCAGGCGAGTAGACGACAGCCACAATCACAGCGATCACCGTGCGGTTCGCAACAGTATCGACTACAACAACAGCAGGCAGCTGCGGCTAGGCCAAGGTCAAGCCCTCGCAGGTGGAAGACACATGGGAAGACATCATACCTCGACGACGAGCTGGTAGCGATGCCCTCGCGTGCGTGATGGCCAAGACAAGAGGTGTAATGGCTCCTACAGAGCAGTTTCCAGAGCTGTTGAAGGGGATCATCGAGGAGCTTTTCTGCGTCATGATCCTTGTGCTTGGCTTCCTTTCGTAGGACAGTTGGGGACTGGGGCTGGCAATGAGAAGAAGGTCACCGATTAAAAACTTGCTGAGATAGCAAAGTTCCTTGGCGTAGGTATAGCCGGTGCTTCCGACAGTAACTATCATTTCGGACATTCTGTTCTCCCGAATGTCCGGTTTGTGCTGATTTACAGGAAACGGTGGAATGCGTGTGCCTGCGTTTTCGCACAATGTGTTACCGCATGCTTCCCAGGTAACATTTTGATGACCAATTCTTCTTTTAGATGTTTTGAAAACCGTCATGAAACCTTATACCTTTAATTTTGGTTTTATGATGGTTCTTACAACCTCTTTTAGTCTATTTGACTAAAAAATGTTACCTGGTTTGCCACATGTGGAGAGGACACAACTCCGGACAATCTCGTAGGGATGAGTTTGGCTGGAATGCCGTTCCAAGGGCTATCACCCACATCATCTTAGAGCTACAGAGAAGGTGGCGCGTGGACTTGGAGAATGGCTAGTGCAGACGCTATACCGGAGGTGGTCCAAGGATTCAGAGTTGGCTACGTAGGTCATACCGTTGCCCTGCGGTCCTTACAGCGATTAAGAGGCCGCGGGAAGAATATTCTAGTAGCGTTGCTGTCGTGGCCTCGGTCTACTGGATTTGATCCGAGCCACGGTTGTAAAAGGTCCCCGGCAAGGTTGGGACAGGCGGTAGCCCCATGTTGTAACGTCCTTCTGTGTGCTGGCTGATAGTGGCCTTATTTGAGGGAAGGTCAAATCGCTGTGCACGCTGTGTCAGTACTTGGAAGCAGGCGTGGTGGTAGACCCTGCCCGCCTTCCGAGGACAAACGGAGTGGTGAGGACCACTCGGGAAACTGGCTAGTTGCTGCATGGCTACGCAGCTAACCTAGACGGTGCGGTGTGCACTAGTCTCTCTCTGCAGCAATGGCTTCTTGATGATTCCGGAGAGACGAATATTCAGCAAGCTGATTCATTTGCCTGTGATAGCTGTGAATCCGATTATGGAACTTTGTATCATTTGATATGTAACTGTTTTTGCGCAACTGCGTTTCCGTGTACTCGGTAAACACTTATTAAGTGAAACTGACTTCAGAAACCTGAATCTTCAGGACATTCTGCTGTTCTTGACCCGCTGTGGTAAAGAGCTATAGGCTTTCTTTACGCTTTATGCGATATCACAGTGCCCTTTTTAGGGCGCTGTTTGAACCCATTGAAATCAAAAGATTTTCCGTGGGTTTGGCGGCCTAGCTTCTAGAAGAATGTTTAATGCAAACATATCTTGACACCATTCACCTGTTATATGTAAGTTATAAGTTATAAGGACTATTTTTGGCGGTGCGCGGGAGATTTCATCACCCTCATTCTATGACTTTATTTAGCTCTCTGATGATAATTGTTTAACTGCTGAAGCTGCTATTTTTTCTCTAGGACGAGATGAGATATGCAAAATGATAAATAATAAATAACTACACATTCTCAGGGGAGTTTTTCAAACAACTGGACGAAACTTTCCCCCTACATAGTTTATCCGGAAGAAACAATTCAATACGAGAACACTTCACGCTCTAACTCGTAACAAATTGAATCTCAATTAGCACTTCCACACAGCACAGACGGATTCTTAGCTGCACCATACATGTTCCGCTTCAACAACTGTTCTTCTGTCAAATCTTAGACATCGTCCGTCCGAAGCGCAAAAGTTCATTTGGTACCGAACTCTTTCCCCACCCATCTCACGCTAGAAGTTGTCCCTCGTCTCCTGAGGCCTTCCCTCTTTTCAGAAAATTAAACTTTGAAAAATTAAAGTTTGCTGCTGTTGTCCGAACCCGAGCTGGACGAACGGATGAACGAGCGAAAAACAGTACACAACAGAGAATTACTCGCTTCATGCTCACAGCTCACAGCTTTGTGCGACGGACGATACGACGACGACGCAGAAAGCGGACCTCTTGGTCCGGCGGATGCTGGGAAACTTGCAAGCGTGCGATAATAAAAGCAACTGTTTCTCGTACGTATAGTACCGATTCTTTGGAGAAAGTATTTGCCATCCTAAGGCGACGAAGTTGACGTTGACCAACAACGCAACGCTGGCACTCTGCACAGCTGGCTGCTGCTGCTGCTGCTGGGGAAGAAGGCGACACCGGACCGAGCCTGGCTGACCCCCATCGGAACTCACTGCGGGGGAAAGACGCGGCAAACGCAGGGGTGGGCAGTGGAATTGTTTCATTCCGCTGGGCAACTCGGTTTTCTGCATCCCACCCCAAGGGGCGGGGAAATATTGACGTTGAGGAAAAATGCTTTTGCCTCCAGCTGGGCTGGTGCAGCTGCATGGTTGCAACTAAATAGTTCAACAATATTTATTTATTTATTTATTTGACGTCAATCATTCGTAGACCGTTAGTTACATAAGTAAGCTTAGTTGTACATTTTATATTGCACTATTGCACTTAACAATATTTATTAAGTTCCTTGGTTTTGAGTATCATAAAAGTACTTTTTCAATTTTGTCCGCGTCATGGTAAGATCAATCCTTTCACAATGTTGATTATAAGTGGACATCATCTGATTTAGTGGACCGAATTTAGCGTAATTACTACGGTGAAAATCTACAGCAAATAAGTTTCTACTACGCAGTTGGCGAGTTGGAGCATATAAATTTAATTTTGACAATATACTGGACGAATCAATGCGTTGAGTGGCAACATCATTGATAAACGACACCATTGCACACTCTCGGCGCCTTTTCAATGTTTGGAGATTAATTAACAAGCAACGTGATTCATACGATGGCAGAGGCATTACAGTCCAACCTAAGTTACGTAATGCATATAATAAAAACTGACGTTGAATTGACTCTATACGTTCTTCATATTTTTTAGTATAAGGCGACCAAACAACACAACAGTATTCTAAAATTGAACGTACATAAGAAACATAAAGTGTTTTGAGTGTATAAGGATCTTGAAAATGATAGCTAAAACGTTTTATAAAATTAAGCATGTTGCCTGCTCTATGAGTAATTGCATTATAATGATCCACAAATGTTAGTTTGGAGTCTAAAACAATCCCTAGATCTTTTATTTTCTCACAACGTATAACATATTCGCTTCCTAATACTACTGGAAAACTTGATGTGTTTTGTTTCCTACTGTAACTTATAATATTACATTTTTTTACATTAAGCTCCAATAAACTTTTGCAGCACCACGTATGAAAAACTTTTATTTCATTCTGAAAAACTATGTAGTCATCGTCATTATTGATCTCCAAGAATAGCTTCATATCATCAGCGTATATAAGAATCTTCAATTTATTTAAAACAAAAGAAATGTCATTAACATATAAAATAAAAAGAAGAGGACCTAAATGTGAGCCTTGGGGTACTCCCGAAGTAACCTGAATTGGATTAGATTTTTGCTCTTTGAATTTTACTATTTGCTGACGATCAGTTAAATATGACTTAATCCAGGTAAGGAGACTTATTTCAATCCCCATTTTTTCAAGCTTGTGAATCAACATAGGAATGTCAAGTTTATCGAAGGCTTTACTAAAGTCAGTGTAGAGTGCCTCAACATGATTGCCGTTATCCATTACATTCAATGAGTAATTTACAAATTCCAAAAGGTTGGTAGTAGTTGAACGACCTTTAAAAAAGCCGTGTTGAGCGTTTGTTATCCGATTTTTTAGTTGGCCAAACATAGTTTTATTAATGATTGATTCGAAAAGTTTTGGAATACATGAAATAATTGCAATGCCACGATAGTTGCGGACATCAGCTTTTTTGCCTGACTTATAAATTGGTATTAGGAAGGATTTTTTCCATTCCCTAGGGAAAACACCAGAATCGAGTGACATATTAAATAACCAAAATAAAGGAGTTGTGAGCTCGATTGCTAAATTTTTCATAAATACTGGTGGAATTCCATCTGGTCCTGGCCCTTTATTGCCGTCTAAATTCTTAAGACCTAGCAAAATGTCTTGAACATTAATATGGCTAACACCAACATCTCTCGAAAATTCAGGAAAATGTGAAAAATACGCGAAATCACGATCATTGTCTGAGAAATTCGAATACGTTTCTTGGAAAAAAGTTGCAAAAAGATTACAAATTTCTTCAGAATTATTTCCTTCTTTTTCATCTAATGTCATTTTTGATGGAAAGCTACATGATTTTAGTTTGGTGTTGACGTAATTGAAGAAGTTCTTAGGACATGATTTGATTTCATTTTCTGTTTTTAGATTGTACTCAGTGAAGGCTGTAGAAATAGCAACATTAAGTTGATCACATATATCCAAATATTTCACCAAATTGGCATGTTTTTCATTAATTCTGTAAGCTTTATGTGCTTTTTGCTTACGATTTTTAAGATTAATGATTTGCCTGTTAAACCAAATGGGATTCTTCGAATCAAAACTTCTACGCTTCCTAATAACCGGGATTTCTTCCTGAATAATTTCCCGTAACAACTTATAAAAAACTTCAACTGCAGTTTCAATATTCTGTTGATTTTTCAAGACAGATTGCCAATTTGCCCTATTTAGTTTTTGTCTGATATTAGAATAATTTGCTCTGCTGTAATCGAAAACATTTTCGTAAACACTTTCATCGGGAAGGTGATTTTTATGCAGAAACACAGAAAACTCGATTGCTGTATGAAAAGCCTCGTTTTTCCACAAAGGCACTAACGACTCATTCACGCAAAAGTCTTCATGAATGTTTGTCAACAAAAAATCTAGATAACAATTTCGCTTGTTTTTAACATGATTGATTTGATTAAGACCTAGGCATGCAAACTTCTCAAAAATGAATTGTAATGTTTCATTCTCCCCTATGACTGGTAAAAGGATACTCTCATTTTCGAAATCTGGAATGAAATCGACACTGTTCTGATTAAAATCACCGTAAAGGTGTACTTTATATTCGGGAGGTAGTTTAGATAGGATTTCTTCCGCTGCATGGAAGAAGACTTCGTATGTAGATTTACAAGCTTGATCTGGGGGAAAGTAAACTGTTGCAAAAATATGAATATCACCATTAAAATTCGCTTTAACCCACACATGTTCGAATTCTCTGAATTTGGGTGAGATAATGATTTCGGAATTAAAATTGGAGGATATAGCAACGAGTACTCCTCCACCCGATTTTTTCTGTGTCAAGTTTAAATCACGATCACTACGGAAAACATTATAGTTACTACCAAAAATTTCTTCACTTTTAACGCTGTCATTCCAACTTGTTTCGGTTCCTAAAATAACCGAATATGAGGAGCTTAAAATATTTTTATGAATTTCGCTCATTTTTGATGCACTTTTCATGCGATTAAAATTTTGACAATAAATTAGGATTTCTGTAACTGAAGAAATTAATGGTAATATGCTATTCACGTTTGAACTTGACGGTGAATTGTCATAATTAAAACTAATTACCTCTCTTTGCTGAAGAGAAGTGCTCAAGTCTAGTTCAGCTTCACCGAGTTCTAGTGTAGGATCGTTGTCAACCTTCGAAGGTTCCGTCAGTTCCATTGAAAACACGAATGGCTGCATGCCCCGCATGCTTCGCAGGTTGCAGCTGATGAAGTTCTTGGTGCCATCCGGTTCGGGGGAGGTACTGCAACGGGACGCTGATGTGCTTCATTCGATGGATATGGGTTTAAAATTTCTCCTCGTTTAAACTGGATTGTCGGTCGATAGCTCGTTGGCGGTCTTGAAAAACGATCCTTCGCTGCCGCAAGCATTTCTCTGTCCGATAGTAGTTCAGTTCGAGCAGCTTGCTCGAGGGAGGAAAGGAACGGGGAAACCGTCGTTCAATTAACAAATTTGAAAATGTTTGAAAACTTTAGCATGGTTGGATAACTGGGAGAATTTCTCAAAGAAAACAATATTGACTGGCTGACTGTGCGGGATAGTTGGTTCGCAAAGTTGACAGAAAATTGAATTAAGAAGTTGTTTGGTAATAAATACTTGTAATTAATATATAGACTGTAGCACTTTGATGTAATTAACTGAAGTTTTATGCTATTTTAAATGTTAAAACACATTTTCATGAACATGTAAGACAAATAAGGACGCGAGAAACTTAGGCCACATGTACAGTGACCCCACAATTTATGAATCGACAAAAATGACCACAGTTTATGGATCACTCATTTGATCAACATGGTGATTCATAAATAGTGTACAAAATTAAGGTGATTCATCGGTGTGGGGTCACTGTACATGATAAATTACAAAACCATTTGACTCCGTCTGTTTTGGTTGAACTTCATTTCAATTAGCAATAAAACCTCACAGCCCAGATATCGCTAACACTACAATGATGGGGATGTCGTTCCGTTTTGCGACACTGACTGGCTTCAAGTGTAACAGTTCCCGTACGTCTTTCAATTTTCAGTCCAGACTTCCATTGTCGTAGCTAGGGGTTTTTTTAACCCTCTAATACCCAACCCCGCCTTTAGACGGGGTATAGTTTGAGCGTTTTTGAAATTTTTGCTTCGAGGAAAATCAAAAATTTTTGGCTGATATTTGAGACTGTTTTGTATATCTCAAAATGGTTTTTGGTGTATTTTAAAGCGTATTTACATTTTTCAAAAATCATTGAAAAATTGATGTTTTAGTCACATTTTAGAAGTCATTGTTTATTTTGTAGTGAATCGCCACAATTAACATATTTTAAATTTTTCCCAAATCATTCTATCCTAGTTTAATAGTTTAAGGAAATAAAATACACTCTAAAATTATTTTCCTTAAAATTACACGGAAAGTAAAATTTCCTATGAAAAAAATTTAAAATAAAAATATTTCAACAATAATCATAAAATCTCAAAATGTTTTCATCTCGAAAAATCCGTACCCCAAATAGGCTTCCAAGAAAAATATAAAATTGTGGGAATGTTCAAAAATAAAAATTAGAAAAATCAAAAACTGAAATTCACGAAATCGAGAATTAAAAAGAATCTTCTTCCAAAACATGTTTGAATCGATTTTAGATGACGAAAAATGATGTTCAGATCAAAATCAAAAATTTGGGTATTAGAGGGTTAAAGCAGCGGGA
Organism: Aedes albopictus; assembly: GCF_035046485.1. Lineage (NCBI taxonomy): Eukaryota > Metazoa > Arthropoda > Insecta > Diptera > Culicidae > Aedes > Aedes albopictus. The sequence goes on from NC_085138.1 coordinate 382,047,590, forward strand.
ACTCCACTGTACACACTTTTTTCAATTTTATCTGGACAATCTTACAAAAATGCGATGAATGGGAGTTTATCCCTAAATAAGTCAAGTTTCATTAAAAAATCCTAGTTAATCCGCCTAGCGAAGCTGGCGCCTTTCTCGTGTCTTCGAAAATCCATTTCTACAAAACTCAAGTGACATGTTGATAAATACAGTTTCTTACCTATTTTGGCAACACGAGGCGAATTTTATGTTGCCAAAGTCGGTAAAAAATTTTGATTTTACAACTTTTATGCGTTTTGACTTATATTATCAATATGGACTATTCACAAGTTACAAAACACTCCCCTTAGGTGACGTTCATAAATTACGTCATGATTTAAAACACTGTCGTTTTTGAAAACTTAATGAATTTATATTTTTTAATAGAGGTTTTTTTTTTAGTTTTTATTAATGTGTATTTTAACGTAAAAGCTAATTCTACACTATAGAGGTAAAGCTAAAAACATGTATTTAAGATGATTTTGCGATAAAAAGTTTTGTCAAAAATTTGTGATGCCAAAATCGGTAAAAAAATGTTGTCAAAAACGGGTGTTGCCAAAATCAGTAAGGAATTGTTGCCAAAAACGGGTGTTGCCAAAATCGGTAAGAAACTGTATGGCACTTTCATGTGTTTAATGAAAATCCATTTTATGGCACCATAAATCATATAGTTATATGGCTTTTGATGTTTGAGCCTCAAAATATTAAGAAAAAGCCGCTATCATGAATTTCGAGCCAAAATCTAGGATTTTAGACCGCCATCTTGGATATTCCGGTCGTCATTTTTGGACTCCGGACATCTTCCCCATACCAAATACATACACCCATATTTCATGGATTTAGGACCTAAAACTCCATTGAATAGCAGCCATCTTGAATATTCAGCCGCCATCTTGGATATTCTGGTCTCCATTTTTGGACTCCCGACATCTTTCTCATACCAAATATACCCATATTGCATGGTTTAGGGCCTAAAACTACATTAAATAGCCGCCATCTTCGATATTCTGGTCGCCATTTTTGAACTCCGGTCATCTTCCCCATACCATGTTGCATGATTTTAGGGTCTTAAACTTCATTAAAAAACCGCCATCTTGAATGTTGAGCCGCCATCTTGGATTCTAGACCGCCATCTTGGATATTCTAACCGCCATTTTTGAACTCCGGACGCCTTCCCCATCCCAAATATACCCATATTGCATGGTTTGGGGTCTCAAACTCCATTAAACAACCGCCATCTTGAATTTGGAGCCGCTATCTTGGATTTCAGACCGCCATCTTGGATACTCTGGTCGTCACGTTTGGACTCCGGACATCTTCACCATACCAAATAAACCCATATTGCACATCTTCTCCATACCAAATATATCCATTTTGCTTGGTTTGGGGCCTGAAACTCCATTAAAGAGCCGCCATCTTGAATTTGGAGCCACCATCTTGAATTTTAGTCCGCCATCTTGGATATTCTGGCCACCATTTTGGGGCTCCGGACATCTTCTCTATACAAAATATACCCATATGGCATGGGTTTAGAGTCTAAAACTCCATTAAATAGCCGCCGTCATGAATTTGGAGCCGCCATCTTGGGGGCCGTCCATATACCACGTGGACAGAAAATTCATGGTTTTTGACCCCCTCCCCCCTCCCCGTGGACAAGCGTGGACTTTTCATTAACCCCTACCCCCTCCCCCAATGTCCACGTGGACATCCCAAAAAAAGTTTTTTTTTCATATTTCTAAAATAAATGGAAAAAGTGATTTTGAAAAAGTTTTTTTTTTTCTTCGTAAACAATGTCTTAAATATAATTGAAAACTTTATAAAATACAAATATTCAATAGCTTTACATATAATACAAACAAGTAGTACAAAATAGGTACCTACAAGTTTACAACATTGTTTTTTAATTCAGCTTAATGTTTGTGAAAGTGTGGGTTCGATTCTTGCTCCAGTTGGTGAAAAATTTTCGTCAAACAGAAAATTCTTCATTAGGTGTTTTTCGTGTAATGTCCATCGCCTAATGTTAGTGATTGTTCAATGTTTAGTCTGTACAGCCTCTGATTGAAGACGGTGTTTTTTAGAATGTTTGTCCAATCTATGATTGTCTGATTGTTTTGTTGAGATAAAGTAATTTTGTATCTTAGATTTTTGTTGAAATAAGATTATATTTCTTAGATTCTTTTAAAAAACAAGATTTACAGCAACTTAATTGTATTGCTGAGGTTTAGACTTTAATGATTATAAGAAACATCTTAAAATTTAAAGGAACCTACAAAATAAAGTTTTTAAAATAAGCCTGCAAATCCCTACATGTATTTTGAGAATCTTCAACAGTTCTTTTAAACATTTTATTTGATTCTACATTGTCGCGACATAATTTGTTTCGTTTTTAGATTCTTGTTTCCTAATTTATACCTATGTCAATGTTGTCCACGTGGACATTTGAAGAACCCCCACCCCCCTCTCCGTGGACAAGCATGGACTTTTCGCTATCCCCCTCCCCCCTCCAAGCTGTCCACGTGGTATATGGACGGCCCCTTGGATATTTGACTGCCATCTTGGATATTCTGGTGGCAATTTTTTAGTTCCGGGCATCTTCCTCATATCAAATATACCCATATTGCATGGTTTTAGGATCAAACTTTTCAATCGTTATATTGGATTTTAGACCGCCATCTTGGATATTCTGGTCGCCATCTTGGATACTGGGCTGATATTGGGGATTTTCTGATCTCCAGTATTAATTTCCGCACAAAATTCGTCAACCATGCTAAAGGTTACAAAAATCGGCGCATCTTAATGTGTCGCATGATGGGGCTTGGTTCAGTTTTATATATGACCAGTTCCACCGGTGCTGGTCCGGATCACTAAAATGGCCATAACTCCGTAGAACGCCTTGACTGATACTAACCATTTTCAATAGCAAACAATGCGGTAAAATTCCGGTTCGATTCGTGCTAAAATCCGTAAAATCGGTCAATGAGAAATGCCTTAAAAGTGAGTGACCTTTTTTGTACACAGACATACATACACACATACACACATACAGACACCATCTCAATTCGTCGAACTGAGTTGGTTTGTATATGGCCGGGGTTCTGCTAAACCGAACTAAGCGCCAAAAACTTTATTCCGAGATAATTAAGCTTTAAGTTCAACCACTCACAAATAAACAACAGCTAAGATTATTTGAAACTTTTCCACACACATGTAACTTGCAAGACTTTATTAATCATCAGAGACGAAGAATACATGTAAATTATTTGAAATCATTGATATAATTACATTTAATTTTTCAGTACTTCGCACTCAGTTCACTCTGGCTGAACAAAAACATTGGAATTTGGTTTATAGTTCAGTGTGGCTGACTGTGTTTCTTTGTTTCATAGAAAACCAGTCGGATTGTGAAAAAAAAACTCTATTTTTCATCGCCTATGAAGTTGAAATCGAAATCACTCACAATTCTTTACATGAATCAGAGGGGACGCGTATATTATGGTAGCATGGAGGTTTCAAAACAGTTTGAAATATGAACGGCGGAAGCCCTCCCAGCTCAGCCCTTCCCACCTATGTTTTTTTTTAAGGCGGTGCATGTGCAGGCACAGAGCAAGAGTGATTATGTAAAATGATGTCCTTGTATGTCCTGAGGTCCTGAGATGTGAAAATGGAGCAATTTGTGTACTTCAAATTTATACTGGTCGAAGAAAACCATGAAACGGATCTGCCAAAGTGAACTAAGACAAAAAAAAATCGAAAATATTAAAGAGATTCGAACTTGGATCCTTTAGGTGACAACCAAGCACGTTACCTCTAGGTCATTTTACTTAGCTGAAGGTCAGTCGTTAAGTCTGAATCAAGTTCTAAACATTCTTCTCTAGCATGGTTTTCGCGAAAACGGCATTTTTCGATCAGCCAAAGCGAACCAAGTGTTTGATTTTTTTCAAGCTTTATTATTCTTATTAGCCTTGTCGTTCAATGACGGCTTCTGTGTTAAATTATCAGTATGAGGTGTGTCGACATAACGCAGGTATTTAAAACCAGTTGATTTTTGTATTGTTGAGAATAAATAGATTCTAAAATGCAGTGGATTTGGTTCGGTCTGGCTGAATGTGATTTGGAAAAATGGCGATCAGCACCATCGAAACATAATTGTATCCTCCAACATCCGTATTTCTAATAACGTGTTCAATTCTCCCACAGATTGTTACTATGAGTCGGTTGGAAGTTAGAAATTTGACGGAGATGAGCATAACTTGAAATGTTCTTCATCTGGACCAACACTAAAACATTTCGCTGATTCTATGGAATGGTTCACAGTTCACTCTGGTTGGATGCAATTTTATTTTTTGTATGTTCTGCCAAACAGAAATTTTGAATTTACTCCACGAAGAGCTGTCAGAATTACTGGATTTTTACACTGAAGGTAGATCATCATATTCTTCATCCAATGGTTAAGAAAACTCATTTTTTCAAAAAATGGTCTTTGGTTCGGTTTAGCAGAACCGCGACCATATGTGACTTGACCCTCCGAGCCTTCTATCGAAAATTCGTTTTTTAAGTAAACATATAGCCTTTCAGTGGACTTTGGTGTACGAGAAATGCAAATATATTGAAAAAACTTCTAATTGAACCCCACAGTAAAAAATCGTTTTTACAAATTCAAAGTCGATCAAAAGCATCATGTTTGATTTTGATGAAATTTTGTCTTCAGATTGGTATGTAATTATGTTCCGTGCACCACAAGATGGTCATTTTTAAGGAGAACAAGTTTTTGTTTAACAACAAATTTGTCTTGTCCAAATTATTTTTTTTTTCAGTGTCTATGTTTACCAAAAACTAAATCATCCCAAACTCCAAATTCTTATTTTCTTGCTTCAGGAGATACCCCCATCGATACTTAACCGATTCCGATGAAGTTTTGAAGGCATCTTTTACACATAATATAGTGTTGCTGGTTGAAAAATCAACCATTTTGGTGCATGCAATAGAAAGTTAAATGTACACATTTTTGAGGTGTGCAAGTTGATTCGCGGCAATGAAACTTCTGAAGGATTTTCTGGAGAAGTCTCCAGGAGGGCTTTTCGGCTAATTCCTTCAGATGAAATTTGTGCAACAATACTCAGAATGAGCTTCTTGAAGAATCATCTACAGATATTCCTGTAGGAATTCCCAGATGGCCTTTCTGCTATAACCTGCAGTTGAAGCTTCTTGATAAATCCTCAGAACAAATATCAGGAAGAATCCCAATCAAGAGTTCTCGGAGTATTCAATACACTGAAACCTCCATTTAAGTCGATGCATGGCGGATCGAAAATAATTTTTACCGTACAGGCAATGACTAAACTATACAGTTTTATATTTTTTGACAAATCTCCTTTGTCATGCAAAGTGTTAAAAAATATAAAAGTCTATAGTTTTGTCATTGCCTGCATGGTAAAAATTATTTTCGATCAGCCATGCATCGACTTAAATGGAGGTTTCAGTGTAATCAGATCTCCTCCTTCTGATCTCCTTGAATATACAGCGTGCCATTTGACTCGGGACACCCTTTGGATTAGTCTGGGATTCCCCTGAGATCCTTACGGGGATCAATTCAGGAAATTGTTGGACTGATTTCTTGAGGAACTCTTAGAGAGATTTCTGAAAGTTTCCCATCAAGAACTGTTGTAGGATTCTCAGAATGATTTTTTTGGAAGATTTCTAGAATGAACGCTAGGAGGGTCTCAGAAGAAACTTGTGAAGGATATTCAGAAAAAAAACTTCTGTAGGATTAAAAAAAACTACAAGAAGATTATTCGAAGAAAGCCCAGGTCGATTGCCAGAAGGAAATCCTGGGGAATTTCTGAAGGTGAATCTTGGATCTTGGGGGATCCAGCAGTCTTCGGTGAACAATTTTAGAAAATTGTCTGGGGAATGAAAGAAAGAACAAAAAGAAAATAAACTAACTTCTAATCTAATCCCAGAAAAAAAAATATTAAAAGTCCGAGGATGTATTTCCTGAGAACCTTTGAAAGAACGTTGATAATTTTATATCATTGTCAACGTTTCGATCCTTGGGTTGGATCTTCCTCAGGGCTCGATCTTAATCAACTTGTAAAGATCGTCGAAAAAAAAAATTGATTAAGATCGAGCCCTGAGGAAGATCCAACCCAAGGATCGAAATGTTGGCAATGATATAAAATTATCAACGCTTTTTCCTGTGACTGAAAGCCGAAAAACTCCGTAGCTATCAAAAATCCCAGTCGAATATTTTCCCTTTGAAAGAACTCCTGTGAAAATTGTAAAAAGGAAATCCGGGGAAATTTTTGGAAAATGAACTCCTAGAAGAATTCTCTCAGAAACTTGAGCTTTAGCTTGAGCTCGATTGACCGCCCGTAGATGCCACTCCAGTATCGCCAGACCAGCTACACTCACACAAGGAACCAATGAGATTATCTGCCGGGGACTAGCAGGCATCTTCAGTGTGTGAGCGTTGGTGATCTGGCGCCTGGCACGTCAGGTTGCCGGTCAATGTGGGGAAGGGGAAGGAAGTGATGATTGCAATCGTTTGTATCCACACCAGACCGAATATACCTCTGCGTCTGCATCCGCATGAGTATGGATGTCGGAGTGTTGGTGGGATATGGTTGGCAGAGGGTTAACATTGGTGTGTGGATGTCAGGCGTAAGGTGATAGAATTGTCTGTTTTATTATTCTGAATATATGCGGCACAGTTCACTTGATTGCATAGCTCGTAGGCGTTATCTGATAGATTGACACTGTGCTGTGAAAGGTGGAGGAAAAGGAAACGGCTTTTCATCCGTTTCTGGTTCTAGCGATGGCTATGAACATATGAATATACATAAGTTGTATATATAGAGAGGAGAGTATAAAGAAAGTGGATAGAAAGATACAAAGTAAAAGGAAATAGACGGGCCAGGGATCGATCCCAGGACCTTCTGCATATGGATAGGAAGCGGTAGCCACTAGACCACCAAGCCCGTCTCCTAGAAGAATTCTCTCAGGAACTTCTGAGAAAAAAAGCACAGCCTCCTGGAGAAATTTTAGAGAGAACATCTGGGCGAATCTCATAAGGAACTCAGAGAGGAATTTTAAGAAAATTTGTTGTGTTAAACCTTGATTGAATTGCTTAAGAAATTCCTGTATATAAATAAATAATAAATAAAATAAACGACTATTTTAAAGTGACAGAGACGCATGATTATTTCATATTTATATGAGCATAAAACTTGAAACTAAAAAAAAAACTAGATTAATCCACCTAGTGGTGATAGTGCCTTTCTCGTCGAATGGCCTTTCCGTCAACGTTAGCCGAAGTATTCCTGAATCCTGATAATACTTTATGGTGAAAAGCCATGTGCATAAATAGAGCGCATGGACATTTCACATACTCAATCCCATTCAAAATTCAATCGCAATGCACCGTGCGAGAGTGCAAAGAGTCGCACCCTAATTATGGATGCAGAAGGGGATTTAAAAACATGTTCGGTGTTGATGCGATCAAATAATAATTTCCCCATACATTTTCGATCCACCTGGCATACACGCACCAATGTGTGAACCCTCAACACTCCAACAACCGCATGAATTTGTGTAGACGCAGAGGTGTATTTGGTCTACTGTGGTTACAAACGGTTGCGATCATCACTTCCTTCCCCTTCCACACATTGACCTACAACCAGACGTTGCAGGCGCCATTGTCGCCTAAAAATAGAAGACCACCAAAACTCACACACTGAAAATACCTGCTAGTCACCGGCAGATGTTTCATTGGTTCCTTGTGTGAGTGTAGCTGGTCTGGCGATACTGGAGTAGCATCCACGAGCGGTCAATCAAGCTCAGCTCAGCTCAGCAATTTCTGTGGGACACCCGGAAACAGTTCCAAATCACCACCGTAGATTCATATGTGATCTGAGGCTATTTGATTGCTACCCGTTCGGCAGGTTATTGAAAAAGCCGCGATTTGATGTGTCGCATGCATGGGTTTGGTTCACTTTTACATTTGGCCAATTCTGGAGGAACAGCCGCAACCGGGCGTGGATGTTCAATATGCCCATGATGAGGGTGGCGGGCAGAGATGCCAGATTATTTTATCAAGCATCTGTATCAATCCAGATCTTCTGTATCATCGTATTCGATTGAGGGTATAGCAGACACCGAGAGTCCTAGATTTCAATTATAAAAATGTACTACGTTTTGACGGCTTTAATTTTTATTGGTACTTATTTTTTTAACATGTGTGAAAATGCACAAATTTTCATACATTTTTCAATGTTTAAGCAGCAATTTATAAAGTTTACATTAAATTGATTGAAAATAACTTCATATTTTATGCTTTCTGGAAAAATCTGTACTTTTCTGCACTCTGTATCTTGTCCTCATAAGAGGTCAAAAATCTGTATATCTGGCATCGTTGTTGGCGGGTTCGTTTCCCGGTCGGTCCAGGATCGTAAAGGAAATTTCCTTGGCTTCCTTGGGCCTAGAGAATCTTCATACCTGCCACACGATATATACATGCAAAATGGTCATTGGCAGAGGAAACTATCAGGTTATAATAGTGGAAGTGTTCATTAAACACTAACACTATTACTAGTCTTAGATGTGGCATGATGCTATTTTCTTGCTGACCATTCATCAGATTATCAATATAGCCGGTATTTTATATGTGGTTTATTTCCCTTTTATATTTTACCACTTTCATTGAGACACCTGGAGCCGGTTTCAGAACACTACTGGTAGTCTCTTATGTGGCCTGAGCCTATTTTCATGAACACTGGTCATCACGTTATCAAACAGCCTTGATTCGATGTGTCACATGTATGGGTTTGGTTTACTTTTATATTTGACCACTTACGGTGGGACACCCGGAACTGGTTTCGGAACACAACCCATTGTCTCAAATATGGTCTGAGACTGTTCATCACCGGTTCTGACACACTACCGAAGAAGACCAGGAGGGCAGGCGGACCAGGCGCAAAACGATCTGGCAAGTGTGGAACGCGGCCGAGGATGGAGGACTGCGGCCACGAGCCGAGTGTTGAGGCGAATAATTGTTGATTCAGTTGTATTATGTTTGTAATGTAATGCTAAATAAATGAATGATGGTAACAAAAAAACTGCAAAACTATCAAAGTTGGGGATTTATTACGAATTCAAATTTTAAATCATGAAAACTGTTCCAAGTCGCTCTTCTAACTACACCGATGCAAACCTCGCAGTTCATTCTTCCCCGAGGAGCTGTCGACTTTGCAATAACGCTGCTAATTTAATAGACACTTCCATAAAATTTAATCGAATGAAATGGCTGAAATTCACTTCCACCTTACTCCCACTCGCAGTCAGTCGTCATCCAGCAGCAGTCAGAGTACTGTGGCGAAAATTGAAAATTGGAAAGGGCTACACATCTATAAAGATAATGCCTCGTCCCACTTCCCGACGACGACGACGACGACGGCAAAATGGTTTTCCAAGGAAATCGAACCCACCCGTACGATTGAGCCAGAGCCCGGAGTTCTGATTGTCGGCCCATAAATAAATCAATACACATTTCAACACGGTTTCACACCAAAGTACACCGCTTCATGTACTCATACCGCTCAGCTAGCTAGCTATCTACCTATGTCCTACATGGTAAAGTATCCGATGGAATTATCTTCATTCCAGCAAACCAAACTGGAAATTGAATCCGAAATCGGAACCCCTTTTTTTCGGGAAGCTGAGTCGTCCGCATTCTGCCTTGTGCGGATCGAAACCAGACAAAATTGTGCGATAAATAATAGAACCAAATGAGCTCCCACGGTCGGGCTGCCCGAGTAAACTGGTTCCGGTGGGTTAGGATACAGGTTATCATCTCTGATTTTCGAAGTTCCTGTTGATTATCATTTAAGCAGATGTAATACCACAACACTTACTGATGAGAACAACATTGTTTTCGGATTGAAGCGATAAACCTATACTTGCAATTTAGTTTGAAAACAATCATTAGTCTTTCTTATGGTGTAGCACTTATGGTGTATGGTGTTATGGTGTAGCAGTTATGGTGTAGCACTTATCAGATGTGGTTTGTTTCTTGCTCGAGACTAAAGTAAGTTGAATTTACGATACTACCAAAGTTGATCTACAAGAAATTTGAGATAAACCATAACGTGTGTAGTTATGATTTGTGTTATAGTTATCCTGTAGTTTTGGATGATTCAGTTTAATATCTACCAGCAACACTCAAAATTACACCGTATTTCGACAGTTGACGAATAACAAACCGTATAAAATTAACCTGAACCGTACCTTGAATCATACTATAGAATATGTATTGTCCATTCGGGTACGTCTCAACCAGGAACCAGACGCCACCGTATTGTCAACGCTCCGCAAACCGACATCGTTCGTGCGGTTCGGATAAAAATTGAAAAAAAAAAACGAATATCGGCATAAAATCAGACCGAATTTGCAGACATCAGCAGCAGCGGCAGAGCGCATTACAGGAAATGAGGCCTCGCTTTTGAAATCGTTCCGACCGTCTGAAAATTTTCCGCAATATAATACCGATCCCAGCAGCAGCAGCATCCAAGGAAGGGATCAACGACCCCCCGGCTGCACTCTAGGCTCACTTTTCTCGGAGTTCCTATATATGTAGATGTCGTCGTCGGCATCGTCGATGATTATGCTGTTCTGGTTCCACAAGGCGGATCGGGCGGGGAGAGCAAGGCATGGGAGGCCTTTTTGGTTGACCGGAATTGATTGTGCTATGCAGACATGATTTCGGGCAAGATGGAATCAGCAAAGTGTCACCGAGTGACTCGAGCCGGCCTTCGCTGTGGAATCGGTGGATTTGGGTTGAGGGTCTTTCGGAAAGCGTGCTGACATCGAACATGGGATCAGAGGACGCGGGCGTTGATGGTTCTTAATTAAACCTGGAAGTAGTAGAGGTAATGATTGACGGGATGGTTGAGCGAAGTAAGTCAATTAGGTTGTTCTGTTACGGGCAATTTACTGTTGTGATAAGTGTGTTGAGTTGTGATGTTACTTTTCAATCCAAAACGATACAATATTTATCTATCTAGTGTCTCCGTGACGAAGAAGAATGAGATTTGTGTATAGCTGTTCCAGAAGTTAATAGCAAGCAAATGCTCATTTTTTCATCATTTTTTTCTACTTTTTTAATTCTATTTCAATTATTTCAATTCTTCGATATCGATAAGAAGTTAATATATTCAAACGAGTCTTAATATTCATTATGCTAATTCGGAGAAATCTCCGAATGATTTTCAGGAGGAATTTTCGCAGGGATTTCTGGAGGAATCTTCGATTGAATTTCTGCATGAATCTCTGAGTTCTAGGAGAACTTCTAAATGAAAGACCAGGATGAATCCCCGAAAGATTTCCAGGAGCAATCACAGCAAAACTCGAGAAGAAGTCTTCGAACGAATTCCAGGAGGAATCCCCGGAGGAATTGGAAGAAAAATCCACGAAGGAATTCTTGGAAGAATCTCTAAAGGAATTCTAGATCCCTGAAGGAATTCCAGAAGAAATCTTCATTAGAGTTTTAGAAGAAGTCTCATAAGAAATTAAGAAGGAATTTCATAAGGAATTTCAGGAGAAATCCTCGAATGAATTCCAAGGAAAATCCCTGAAAAAAATCCAGGAGGAATCCTCCAAGGAACATGAATCTCCGAAGAAATTCCAAGCGGTATTTCCGAACGATTTCCTGGAGGAATCCATGTAAGATTTGCAATAGGTTTCCCCAAAGGATTTCCAGGAGGAATCCTTGAAAGGGTTTCAGGGGGAATCCTCATAGGATTTCTATGAGGATAAGCTGCGAGATTTCCTGACAGAAATCCTGAAGGTATACTTGTAGGAGCTCCATGAAGAAATCATGAAGATACGCCTGATTATAGTCCTAAAAAATCTTAAATGAACTCCTAGAAGAATCCCTCAAGGAAGAACCTCGAAGAACTCCAGGAAGAATCCTTTAATGAACTTCTGAAGAAACTCCTAGAGGAATCTTGGAAGGATCTCCTGAACTAAAACCTTTATGAACTTTTGTAGGAATCCCTGAAGAAACTTCTGCGGGATCCCTGAATTCCCCTGGAGATATCCTTGGATCTTTATGTGGGAAGCTCTGAAGGAAACTCTGGGGGATTCTCTGAAAGAACTCCAGGAGGAATCTCTGATGAAACATCTGCATGAATCCCTGAGGAATGTTTAATGGAACTCCTGGACTAATCCCTGTAGGACCTCATGTAGGAATTCCTTAAGGAACTTGTCTAGGAATCCCTGGAGAAATTCCTAGACAAATATTTAAAGAACCTCCTGTAGGAATTCCTGGAGGAACTTCTGGATGAATTCCTGATCACCTGGAGGTATCACCGAATACTTCTGAAAGAATCTCAGAATCTCTGAAGCAACTACTGGAGGAATATCTAAGGGGTCTCCTGTTGGAATACCTGAGGGAACTTCTAAAGAAATTCCTGATGAAACATCTGGAGGCCAGGATATGTACAGTGAGATATGTTGCCCTTTTTCTGACATTCATCAGATTTGCTGCTATGTCCGAAACATACTGAGATAGATGATGTGGACTCGGAGTCAGTTTGGCTTTCTATTCCGCAGAATCGTCATCTGTTCTGTGGCTTAGTTGGCTAAAGCGCCGGTCTGACGAATAGAGAGTCGTAGGTTCAAATACCATTAGAACTCGATTTTTTAGTTACAAATTTGTCTCTCAATTTGTTTATAAGAAAGAACATTCTGTGCCTTCTAATTACACGTTTTTTTCATCGAATGAGTGTAATAATTTTGCACCTTCTAATTCCGCCCTATTTTGCTTATCCATTGACAGATACGCGTAATTCGACTACCACTTGTAATGTATTGTACAAGTGGTAGACGAAATACGCGTATCTGACAAACGATAAGCAAAATAGGGTGAAACAAAAAGATACAAACTGATCACATTCATTTGAAGAAAGTATTCGGCTGAAAGGGCTCAAAAAGGTGGTACAAAAAAGTTTTTTCAGTTTTTCTGCAGAAATCCCAGAAAGAACTACTATACTGTTTCCAATCAGTATATCACAAAAGCGGCACGCCAGCGCAGCTTCTTAGCTGCACTCGTGTCCAACTGCAATAGGTTAGAATTACATAGCTGCTGCTCTTTTGCATCCAAAAACCTACGCTGTCGTGACTCTCCTGTGACATGGGTGCTGCTGGGATAGAAAAGCAGAAGAAACTCCTAGAGAAATCCTAAGATGTTAGGATTTTCGCACCACAATGGCGTAGTGCACGTTCGTAGTGCCTGCCTGGGTCATATTGAGCCCGACATCCTGCTAGGGTTAAAAACTCTTGAAAGTAACTCTGAAAAAATCCACGAAGTAATTTCAGGAAGGATCGTTGCCGAAGCAAAAAATTGACACCTTTTATACTTTCAAGAGGTTTTGAGAAGCATCGTGAAATCAAGATGATATTATTTGATTTTTGTTTCAAGTATTCTTCAGAATCTTAGCAAGGAGTTTCTTGAAAAGTTCTTCCATGGAGTTAGAAAAAAAAACATTACAAATTCAACGGAGATCGTTTCAGAAATTCTTCCCTAGGTGATCTCCAAAAAGTATTTAAAAATGATTTCTGCAGAAATTTCTTCTTAGACTTTTTAGAAAATGCTGTTGCGGTTTTTTTAAATTATCTCCTGGGATGTCTTTAGAGATCCCTGCTGAATTTGTTCAGATATTTCTCTAGGGATTTCTCAGAAGTTCTTTCACAATTTTCACAAAAATACTGAAGAATTCTGTATGAAATCTTTGAGGAATTTTGCATGAAAACCCTGGAGGATGATAGCAGAAAATCTATTAAAACTTCTGGAGATACCTTTGGAAACTCCTTGAAGAAATTCTTGAAAATGCTTTGGAGGAATTTCCGGACAACAATTCCCGAGGCAATTCCTGAAGTAACCTTAAGAGCAATTTCCGGATGAATGCGTGGGATAATCCCTAAGAAAATACGTGAAGAAAAACCTTAAGATACTTCGTTAGTTCTCAGACACAAAAACATGGGAGACTTATGAAGGAAGTCTGTAAGAAATTCAAAAAAAATGCTAAGGAACCTTTGGGAGGGATTGCTGAAGAAAGACAAAGAGGCATTTCTAAAGTAAATACTTAGAAAATATCCGCAGTTATCGGATGCAAAGGTACTACTGGAATCCTTAGAAGCACTCCTAGAGATACCTCTGAAAAAATTCTCAGAGAAAAGTCCTATTCAATTTCTGTAAGGAAATCCCTACACAAAAATCTCTAAATCAGGAGATATTTTGGAAGGAACTGCTACAAAATAAAAAAAAATCCTGTGGAATTCTTAAAAGAACCAGTAAAGGAATAAAAAAAGAATTTTAAATGAAACTTTGAAATAATGCCTGGAAGAATTGCAGATATTCTCTGCTGTTAGCCATAGAAAAAAATCTTGAAAAACACCAGGAAATGTTTGTAGGACTATCCTTGGGAAAAAATATTCTGGAAGAGTCCCTGAAGGAAAGTCTGAATAAATCCTTAGCAAAATCTGGAGACAAACATAAAGGAACTGTCGGAGAAACCCCTAGAAAAACTTCCAGAAAAAAAAACTAATTGAGAATTTTATAGAGCAATTTGTAAAATAAATTCACGAGAAAATCCCTGAATAAATGGAGCTAAACCTAGAATAACCTCTTGAGAAATTAAAGCAAAACTGTCTAAAAATGTTTTGGGAAAGTTTCTTAATCTTCAAATGAAAACCATAGAGAAATTTCTAAAAGAATCTTCGAATTTTTGTGAAAAAAAAAACTTCTGGAATTGCAACTTTTGATGAAACGTTTGGAGGTATTCACGGAGAAATTTCTAGATTAATTTTTGGAGAAATCCTAAAGAAAAACTCCTGGAAAAGAATCTGACGTTGTTTCTCGAGAAATTCCTTTAGAAATGTATGAAGAACTACATGACGGAAACTAAGCAAGAAATTATGTAGCACTCCTTGAAGGAATTATGTGCCTTGAGGAATTCTAGAAGAAATTTCGGAAGAAATTTATGAGGAAACCTGTGGGTCAGTTTCACGATTAGTCTTTGAGAAATTTCTCGAGAAACTCCTGAAGAAGTGCCAAGGAAAATTCTTGGGGGAATTTCTGGAAGCATCTATGAATGAATGAAAGACGGAAAGGAATTTTGAAGGGATAGTAAGAGAAACTTTTGAGGAATTCTTGCTAAAATCATTCTAAGGAATCCTACGAGAATCTTCTTCCTAAAGAATCCTCAAAGAAATTTCTGTCGGCGTCCCTGGAGGAAATCCAGAAAAATTTTAGGAATTTTTCAAAAAAATGCTTGTTAAAATACTAAAAACAATTCCAGCAAGAATGTCCCTCGGTAATGATTACAGAAAAAATCATTACATAATAATTCATGATGTGATTTCCTAGAATAATTATTAATTTAGCCCAGTTTCGTGTTCAAAGGGAATCGCACAAGGAATTTCTTGACCTATTACTAGCAAAAACTTTCTAAATACGATGACTATCATTTGAATGGTCATTTCTTCGCAACTGCGTACTGCGATTGAAGAAAATTGGCAAGGAGGCGCTGAAATTAGGAAACCTTGAGAAAGAAGCTCTGATTTTACCACGCAGTCCTAGTGATTGGAATTTAGAGGCATCTTTGAAAGAATTTTATGAAGAATCTTAGAAGGAATCCTTTAATCTCCGAGGAAACTCTTGGAGGAATTTCCAAATGACCTTCTGGAGGAATGCATGGAAACATAATTGAATCCTTCTGGAAGAATCTCTGAAGAAACATCTAGAGAGATGTAAATAATAGTTGCAAAGTTTCGTATTTGAATGGATACTCTGGGATCTAGGGTAAACAGGTATAATATGCCCCCCCCCCCCTAATCAGAAATAGCAATATATCTAAAACTGGCGCCTTATTCCATCTATTGTCCACTGCAAATCGCTGTTCCTAAAGTCAGTGAAGTGTTGCATGCAAACTATGCCTTTGGAGGGGCGGCTATGTAAGCTTTGAAACGTTTTTTGAAAACGTTCAAAAATTTGCCTTATCAAAACAAACGGGGCAATACGCCCCACCAAACGAAAAACGTCCAGCCCCGTGATAAATCTGTCCCAGGGAATAATTCCACTGCATGCTCATCCTAGGAGGGTCTTTTAACAAGTGTTTAACTGCATAAAAGTTGCAAAATAACACAAGCGAACAGAGCTAGCTTCGTTTACAATGAAGTCAGTTTCCAAGAGGTAAAATATTATGCCAAAAGCCTCGATTTCAGACTTTTTGATATTTTTGTTGCTTTTCTGTACCAATTAACTAATGGATCAGCTTAATGGCAATTATTCTTCAATATTCAAGATTTCTAATCGATCACGTATGCGAAAAGCGCTTGAATCTCTAGAAAATGAAGGGGGGCGTTTTGCCCCGGTGGGGCGCATTATACCCTTTTACCCTATTTGATTTTTTTCAGAAGTTCACTGGCATTTTAGATTCGGTACTACTTAAAAAAAACCAGATTGATCCACCTGGTGGTGATAGTGCCTTTCTCGTCGAATATGTACTCATGATCTTTACGTTGACATTAGCCGATCCTGAGAAGACTTATACGCTTAATACGATTCATGTAAAATACGATCAAATTATAATTTTCTCAGACCACACTTAAACCATCCTACTTTATATTGACACCGCAGGTATTTGAAATGGTTTGATTTGATAAGATTGCTTTGGTCACGATTTTGTTCTCTTGCATATATGAAGACTTTGACCAGTTGCAAATTCATGATCTCAAATACGATGTTGAATTCGGAATTACAAGATCACGACAGAAGCTAGATCTTCGATGTCAAAGAACGAATTGTAGAACGGAATAGGGGCCACAAATTTGCCTAGGAGAAATTTCAAATTTATTACGCATTTTTCAAAGATAATTTACTAAAACAAGTAGAAAAAACAATACTTACGAGCTTATTTGCTAAAAATAAAACTTAAACTTAACCAATAGACTCAAGGATATTTTTTGGTAGAAAATTTAATAATCTTTCGAATGAGCTGTGATAAGATTGGCCCATTTCAAGTAATAGCAAATTTGAGCATAAATGACCGCACAATTCGTAGTTGCTACTTCGTGGTTGACCAGAGAAATCGAAATTGCATAAGGATCCAATGAATTGGCTTACAAGCTATAGCCAGTTTGAGGCATTCAAGTCAAAAACATGTAAAGTTCAATTACTACGTAGCGGTTCAGATTTGACCATATGCGTGGAATTTTTTTTAGGCTAAAATATAAACGACTCATAAAAAAGTGATCATTTTCCGTAACAAAATCCGAAATTGCCAATAAAGAAGTAGGGGTGGGAGCAATAATAAACTATAAAATTTCCATAAACAAATCAAAAAGTGCATAAATAAATCAAAATTTCCCATAAATAATTGATTTTCGAGCAATAAAAAACGTCGGAATTTCCACGAATAATTCAATAATTGCAATAAATAACTACATTTTTTCCACCAAAACAGTTTAAATTTTCCATAAATAAATCTGATTTTTCCATAAATAATTTAAAAATTCCCAATTGAAAAACATCAAAAAAGCAATTGAAAATTTAGCAATAAATAGGAACTGATGAGCAAGGTAAAAGTACCGGCTGAGCCATGCGGCGAAGCCGCATAGAGGATTGAGGAACTGAGGCGGCAGAAGGCCGCCGATGTTTCCGAAATCCGATGCGCCGTAACTGCGTCGATCCGGTTCTAGGCAATCCACAGATCCAAGAATTTGCCCGGTATAATGCGAACAGAGATGTTATCCCTTTTTTTAGTCCGACGAGCGTTAGCGAGTTCGGACAGCAAGCGATTGTCTGTTAAATTGCACAATAGTTTCTAGTTTCAGTCTTTCTATCATAGTTCTATAATATAGTATGTTCGAAAATTTTTGTTGGAAAAAATATAGTTTTTTATTGCAATTGTTGATTTATTTGTGGAAATTCTTACATTTTTTATTGCTAGAAAATCAATTATTTATGGGAAGTTTCGATTTATTTATGCGCTTTTTGAATTGTTTATGGAACTTTTCTAGTTTATTATTGCTTCCACCCCTAATTATTTATTGGTAATTTTCGAATTCTTTATGGAAACTTTTTAATTTATTATGGGACGATTAATTGGCTGCCTTTTTTTTACCATTTATGATCCTCTATCACTGCTTAAAAAGTTAGCATTCACTGGCCTAACACCCTGTATAGTCAGAACCTATTTGCCTGCTAACGTTCATAAGGTTATCAAAAAAGCCGCGCTTTGCTGTGTCGCACGCATAGGTTTGGTTCAATTTTATATTTGGCCGTTTTCGGAGGGACACCCGGAACAAGTTCCGGCACTACCGGCAGTCCCTAATGTGGTCTTAGCCTACTTCCTTGATAATCAGTCATCAGGTTATCGGAAAAGCCGTTATTTGTTGTATCGCATGCATGTGATTGATTCTCTTTTATATAAGGCCATTTCTGGACACCCGGAAACGGTTCCGGAACAAGACCGGATCAGATTTGGTATGTGACTATTTTCTTGCAAATAATTCATCAGGTTAAAGGAAAAGCCGCTTTTTGATGTATCGCATGCATGGGCTTGGTTCACTATTATATTCGGACACTTCCGGCGGGACATCCAGAATCGGTTCCGGAACACTACCGGTTCCGATATGATCGGAGACTAGTTTCTTGTTAACATTTCATTAGGTTATAAAAAAGCCACGATTTGATATATGGTATTCATGAGTTTGGTTCACTTTTATGTTTGGCCATTTCCGTTGAGACACACGGAACAGGCTCCGGAACACTACCGGTTCAGATATGGTCTGACACTATTTTCCTACTAACTGTTCATGAGGTCACCGAAAATGACGCAGTTTGATGTGTCGCATGAATAGGTTATGTTCAATTTTATACATATTTGGCCACCTCCGTTGGGACACCTAAAACCGGTTTCGGAACACTACGGGTGCAGATATGGTCGGAGACTATTTTCCTGCTTACCGTTCATCAGATAATCGAAAATGCCGTGGTTTGATAGGTCCCATGCATGGGTTTGTTGCATTTTCATGTCTGGCCCCTACCAGGTGTACCGGTCCGGATCACCTAAATGGCCATAACTCTGGAACGGCTGGACCGATCCGAACCATTTGCAATAGGAAACAATGGGACCAGATTCCCCGTCGAATGAACCATCGGTCATTAAAATCGGTTGAGGTTCACTTCCAAAAAGTGATGTGAGTTTATTTGTACACACACATACACACATACACACACAGACATCACCTCAAATCGTCGAGCTGAGTCGATTGGTATATGTGACCCTCCGGGCCTTCTATCAAAAAGTCATTTTTGGAGTGAACACATAGCCTTTCCAGAACACTTAGTGTACGAGAAAGGCAAAAACTCCATCAGTCATCAAAGAATTCATACGCATTCTTCCAAACAGTGAAAAAATTTCTGAAATTAATTGATGTGCTGGAAAACAGCTACGCCATGGCTCAATTCCTTATTTTATTAACGTGAAACATATGCAGCATAATAATATCCCACATAAATGAGGCTTTCAAGTTTCAAACATTGAAGATTCGTATCATCATACATCTAAAAGTCCAACAAGTAACCAATGATGCGTATTATAGAAATCTCGGTTCAATACGAAAAATTCCTGCAAACTCCACCAACCAACCATCCGCTAACGACCCTCAATCAAAGCCCAGACCCAGTCAGGCTGAATTCATCCCATGTAAAACAACATACTCTGCCTTACTGGCTGGCTGCGTGCCTATCTCAGTTCGGGCGCTCGCTCGCTCGCATGATGGATACAGGTCACTGCCAAAAATCCCAGCATTGCATCGTTCGCTCGTTCAGTTTCCCTGTCGATACCGGTCATGTTGGGGAACGTCCATAAATTACGTCACGCTTTGAGGGGGGAGGGGGGGTTCAGCAAAGTGTGACGACCCATACAAAAATTTCAGAGGTCCAATACAAAAAGTGTGACATAGGGGGGAGGGGGGGTTGAAAATGGTCGATTTTTGCGTGACGTAATTTATGGACGTTCCCTTGTATGAATTTAAATTAAATCTCCGCATGCCTCTCCTCGGGCCCGGCCCCCATCAGCTCGTGTGAAAGGAATTTTCACCGAGCCGTGTGTAAACTGTGTGGGTGTGCAAAGCATCAAGAAACCCCCCGATTTGTTTATTCTATCAGTTAGAATCAAGCCGCAGCACGGTTCGCCGGATATTTTACCAAGGGCCTCCTTGCTGAAGTACGATGTAAATGGTAAAGCCGAGAATTCATTTTCCATTCGCCTTGTCCGGGTAGCTTCCTCTGAGATTGATATGGTCTTACCGTTTGGTGTAGGACAAAGTGACTGGGTAGATCCGGCGTAAAACGAAACACCTGAACACATTAGGATCAGAATTGAGAGGAGAATTGTTGTAATAAACGTTACTTGGATTTGAATTGGAACTGTTCCGATTGGAACTGGGTTGTGTTATCTTCCGATTTGGCCTCAATTGCTACTTTCCTAATCTTCTGCCCACTCTAGATACCATTTCAGGAATTTCAATCAGAGCTGGGATTGTGGGCTGGCCGAATGATGGACGAGTTGAAATATCCGATCAATTTTTCAATTACATCCTTCCTCGTTGTCGTACAACTAAGCGGACGTTATCTGGAACACCTGTCCCTGGTTTGTGTTCCAGTCAGTATTCTCCCTCCCCAGCACCTTGTGATTAATAGCCATTCCATCATAAATCTGTCTCCGTTGATGCCCTTCATCCTCTTCATCCTAAGCGCCGATTTCCATTCACAATTGCCCCGCATGTCGATCCTTATTCTGCCGGCGTATCTGGACGAGCGTGACTCGACTCAACAACAAGTCAAAGACGAGCTAATAAAAATCCGTGTTTCCGGATGTGCCTTTCAGTCGCACCTACCTAGATCGAAAGCTAGGTAGAACTGAATTTATTTTCAGCTCAAAAGACGCGCAATTGATTTGGCGAAAGTTCTCTGTTCCGAGCATACAGAGTGGCCCGTTACGAAACCCGCCAACCTCGCTCGCTTGTAAGGTCAACACCATCTACTCGAGTTATCCCGCACGCTGCTAGAATGGGTGGAGAGCTCTCCCTCAATGTCATCCCGCACAAGGCTGTTTCTCTGAACGAAGAACTTCAAGCTTCTTTTGGCGTCAGTTCCGAGTGAATGTGGAAGCGAGAATGTAGCCCTGAACGTGTCCTTAAGTCACAGACATACACACAAGGACACAAGGAATGGATGACACCGTTGACGCCATAATTGTTCTTGGAATGTGGTCCATGCGCTTCCTTTCATCAAACATAGACATCGGAGTTTATTATATTCTTGGTTGAGTTGTGACTGGGCGACCGATGTGCATATGAAGGAGAACTGGGGTGACCAAAAAGCTTCGCAAAGAAATGCGAAAGATAATCGTCTCATATCTTATCATACAATCGGAATCTGTGGCTTCAGTGGCTAAAATGGACGTGATGTGCAGCGTTGTTCTATTCTGACATTTATGTGCTCGATGAAGTCATAAAGTACTCGAAGTTGAGGCTTGTAGTGCTTTGACATATCGTGACATTTTAGTGTTATACTACATCGGTTGTTTTGGTGTTTGTTACACGTTCTTCAAAGAAGTCTGTAACAAAAACGAAGCATCACAAAATGCACTAATTGTGTAAAATGTGAAAATTAAGAATGAAAAACATAACTAATCCACCTAGCGGTGGTGGCGCCTTTCTCGTGCCTTCATAAACTCATTTCAACAAAACTCAAGTGTCAACTCAAACTCAAACATGTCGATGAATATCGCACTTTCAAACGTTTAACAAAAATCCATTTCATGGTACCAGAAATCTTATCTTTGGAATTACTTTATTCTGGCTTGCAGTCTTAATAAGTTGGCCTGCGGATGTTTTATCTTGGCTCCAACGTTTCGATTCCAATTTGGATCTTCTTCAGGGATAAAGAATTATTCGTAGCTGTCCAAAAACATTCAGCCTGTAGTGTTGTCGTTTTTCTGGCTTCTGATGTTTGAGCCTCTTAAAAAAAAGCCGCCATCTTGAATTTTGCACCGCCATTTTATAACTAAGTCCACCATCGTGGATATCCTGGTCGCTACTTTTGGATTCCGGACATCATCCCCATACCAAACATACCCAAATGCATGGTTTTAGGGCCTAAAACACCATAAAACAGTCGCCATTTTGAATGTAGAGTCACCATCTTGTAATTTAGACCACCATCTTGGATATTCTGGTTGCCATTTTTGGACTCCGGACATCTTCCCCATACCAAATATTCCCATATTGCATGGTTTTAAGGCCTAAGACACCATTGAACAGTCGCCATCTTGAATTTGGAGCCGCCATCTTGGATTTTAGACCACCATCTTGAATGTTCTGATCGCCATTTTTAGACCTCGGATATCTTGCCCATACCAAGTATTTATACCCATATTGCATAGTTTTAGAGCCCAAAACACCATTATAAAACCTAAAACAGCCCCATCTTGAATTGGAAAGCGCCATCTTGAATATTAGGCTGCCATCTTGAATTTTGAGCTGACATCGTGGAATTTCCGGTCTCCAGTGTTGATTTCTGCACAAAATTCGTCAACCATGCTAAAGGTTACAAAACTTGCCGCCGTTTGGTGTGTCGCATGATAGGGCTTGGTTTAGTTTTAGTTACGACCAGTTCTACCGGTGCTGATCGGGATCACAGAAATGGCCATAACTCCGGAAAGCCTTGCCCGATCCGGACCATTTTTAATAGCAAGCAATGCGGTAAAATTCTGGTTTGATTCGAGCTATAATCCGAAAAATCGGCTCATGGGAAGTATCTTAAGTATCTCACACATACATACACACGCACATCATCTCAATTCATCGAACTGGGTTGATTGGTATATGTGTCTTGACCCTCTGAGCCTTCTATCAAAAATTCGTTTTTTGGATGAACAGGCTATATGTCAGTTCACTTAGGTGAACGGATAAGGCAAAATGGTGCATAAATCAAAAGTGCATAAAAATAACATTAATTAAAAGAGGTTTTAATGTACTTCCAAACAATTCTTCAATTCTTCAATATTGGTTCTCAACATGTGATGGCACAGCAAAACATTGTTTTGTTTCAGAAAAACTTAAGTGTCTCTGGTGGATTTTGGGCCGCTAAATCTGAGTCTGGTCTCAGATTAGCTCAAACACGTAACAATATTCAGCTTTGTCTCAATCAATAGAATATAGTATGCGGTTTGTGGCATTATTGACTAGACAAGTAGATAATTAAGTACGAAAAATAGTTTTTAAACAATCAGTGAGGAGTGTTGGGAGGGGGGGTTATTTATGTGTAAAGTGACTTTGTACAAATCTCGAATACTTTGTATGGATAAAAGTCTGCGATGGAGAAGGGGTGGGGGGACTGATCAGTCTACTTTCATTCAGTCATACTTTCATTCATAAAATCAGCCCGTAAAACGGACTATACATAGTTTAAAATTTATCTGGACTGTCTTTTGAAAAGGGATTTTTTAATTCTTTTGTTTCAAAAAAAGACTACATACTCCAACAAAAAAGTGTTTATAGGTGATTATCACTATATATGTAAGTCAAGTTTCAAGAAAAAATATTGACAAAATTCAAATCAAGCTCTACCTTGAGGAAAAAATTGATAAAAATATTAAAATAAATTTTCAAGAAAACATCAATTTCGATTTTGATGAAATCTGGTCTCGCGATAAGTAATTATGTACCCATACCAACCGTTCATACATCACAAAATGGGCACTTCTAACAAAAACTTTTTCATGCCCAAATGATTTTTTTTTATTAAAAATTAAACCAGTGAAAGATAAAAATCATCCAAAAACGAATAAAACACAATTTGTTAGGTGATTTTGTCATACATATTCAATCCACTTAGCCACTTTGTATACGTAGTGTCTTCATGTCTTTTAAGAAGGGCTAAACTATTTTACTGTTTTTTTTTTCAAAAATGTCTACTCCCACATAAAAGCGTTGTCTGGGTAATTTTCACGAAATAAGTCAAGTTTAAAAAAAAAAACATAATTTTGAAAAAAATGAGACCTACACTCGTTTAAAATTTTCTAAGTTTTATTCAAACAAACCCATTTTTGTTTGAAACACTTTATTCCTTAAAAGTGTCTAGCTTGTGATGTAAGGACGGTTGGCAGGGAACATAATTACCTATCTCGAGACAAAATTTCATCAAAATCAAACATGGCGGACTCCTTCCAGGGAGGAAGATTTTAGGAGAAATCCCTAAAGAAAATCCGAGAAAGATCAATTCACGAATCCGGAAGGGATGCCGGGAGAAAAATTTCCAAAGGAACCATATGAGAAGTCAGTGAAGAAATCTCGAAAAATGCATTGAAGGAATCCCATAATACAGAGGTTCCCAAACTTTTTGCTATCGCGGCGCCTTTTGAAATTTTCAAAAATTTCGCGGCGCACCTACATCTTTTAACAGAGAATGTTCATTATTTTTGAACAATTTTCAGTTCAAACATTCAAATGCAAACTTGTGTAGAACTTTCAGTATCATGTTTCCTCAAAATCTAATTAAAACTTAATTTCTTGGGTCAAAACGTGTTTTCAACAAAAAAATGCTTTAAAATTTCATAAATATATGTCATATTTATTTATTAAACAAGGTAAACCAATATGTCAAAAATGTCTGCAGATAAAGCGAGCTGCTGTGATGCCTTATAATTCAACAAAAAAAATAGTAAAACTGTTGCAATACTTTGATGATTCCGGGTACATTTAAATGATTTCACAGAATTTTATAAAATCTTAGATTGTTGTTGGAATTACAAAATTTTCGAAAACGGTTCGTAAAGAAGGTAGTGTGGTAATTTTCAGCAAACTAAAGTACAAAAATATAATGCTCAGGACTAGGCTGATGATGGATCATTAATTTTCATGCGTTTGATCATTATGTCTTGCGAAAAGCTTAAAGGTCTATCTTTCACATAAGTTTCAGATGACTATTTCGTCCAACAATTGAAAAAGAAGTGCCTTTGGTACCAAAACTTTATAAAAAAATGTCTGAATGGCGATCAAAAGTTACTTACCTTTGATAAAAATCAAAATGTTTTAAGAAGATACCAGAATTATAAGAATATTCGAAGGTTGGTATAATGTTTGGAAAAATGCCGTGCAGCAACAATTCGAAGATCCATCAATTAGAAAAATACGTTCCGATATTGAATTATATTGTTTTGGCTCAAAACCCTGCGGCGCACCAGCGAAATGTACACGGCGCACCAGGGCGCCGCGGCGCACAGTTTGGGAAGCACTGCCATAATATGTCCAAGAGGTTTTCAAATTGAGAGATAAAATTTGTGAAAACAAAATCACGTTCTGGTGGGATTCGAACCCACGACTTCGTACTCGCTAGACCGACGATTCAATCAACTAAGCTTCGAACTGGTAATGATTCTGCGGAATAGATAACCAAACTGACTCTGAAGCCACACCGTGAATACTCCTTTTTCACAAACCCATCTCTCTTTCGTCTTAGATGCCAATCCACAATACACTCGCGTCTGTGCCCACTAACAACAAGTGTGAGCGAATTGTTCTTGTTTTTTTTTATGAAGCCGAGACTTATTCTCGCACCCCGCATACCTAGCCACCAAACAGTTTGTTTTGCCATTGCACTCTCAGACGACCGACTGCGCAATGCGACGCAAGCAAAAGTACAATGTTACATACATATTGCCCTTTACTGGCATATTACCAGATTTGCTGGTTTGTCTGAAACATACTGAAACAAATTGTAATTAGAAGAAGTGTTCACGGTATAGCTTCGGAGTCAGTTTGGCTTTCTATTCCGCAGAATCATTACCTGTTCTGTGGCTTAGTTGGCTAAAGCACCGGTCTAGCGAATACAGAGTCGTGGGTTCAAATCCCACCAGAACGCGATTTTTTTCCACAAATTTCATCTCTAAATTTCTCAATTAGCAACATTTTGTACCTTGTAAAAAAACCCTGGAAGAAATCTCAAAAGAAATCATATGAGAAACCAGTGTCTAAGAGGTATTCGTAACTTATTATCGTGAAAAATACCTGAAAGAATAGGAATCCGTGGGCAATCAATAATGGAAACTCGAAGGCCGGGATAAATCTCTAAAGAAGTCCCCAGAAAAATCCTTGAAAATTCCCTAAATTAATCTTGAGAGGAACTCCTAATAGAAACCGGGTTAAAATAAATGACGAAATTCCATGAGGAGCCGATGAAGAAATTTTGGGAAGAATTTCTCAAGGAAGCCCAACAGAAAGGTATCCCGGGAGAAATATCGAAAGCAATCCTGGGAGGAATCAATGTAGGATTCTCGAGAGGAAACCAATGAAGGAATTTCAAGAGGAATCAACAATAGAATCGTCCGAGAAATCCCTAATGTCCAGCAAAAAAAAAAAAACAGGGGAAATGCTTGACAAAAACTTGGAAAAATCAATGAAAGAATCACAAAATTACCTAAAAGAATCCCAGGAGATATTCCTGCAACAATCCGGAAGAATTTTTGGACGAATCCCAGAATCCCTGGAATCAATTTTTTTTATCCCGGATTTCCCGAATTTCCCGGGATCTTTTGTTTATATTGTCTATTTTTTGTCATGTGTCACCAACTTAAATAAACAATAGACAATAGACAATAGAGATGTAAATTGAACCAATTGCGATTGATTTGCCCAGTTTCTTGATTTACGTTTGTCAAACCACATGAACTCTATGCAGATGTTATTTATTTTGATGTTTTTGAATAATTCGAGCTTAACGGAAAGCTTTCGCGGTATCATTTTCTTAATAATATGAAGGCATCGAAGTTGATTTCAACCAGCAACGATACTTCTTCCTTTTTAATACTGCTTCAAAATATGGAGTTCATCCTATAGTTCAACTGATCCACCACCAATTATTGCATGAAAGACGCAATACAGTCAGAGTTCTATTTATAGCAGACTTTCTACAAGCTCGTAGTGACTGCCCCCCAACTATTAAGGAACAAATCAATTTGTAACATTGATACAAGATCATGGTGTAACAACCTCATACAGCGCTTGCTAGTTGGACGATCAGATAATACTTAATATTACGTATGGAGTCATTATTGGGCTTCAATGAGTTTTAACTCTTTTAGCTTTTTACTTTGACTTCGGAATCCCTCGCCGAAGTTTTTTTTTTCGCCTTTTTTCTTTGGCATTTATCGTAAGTTAAAGTTTTTTTTAAATCGAGTGTTATTGTATATGTTCTTCATTAGGGGGCGTTCATAAATAACGTAGCTTTGGCGGGGGGGGGGGGGGGGGGGGTTGTGTTTGTGATTTTGTGACAAAGTGTGACGATAGGGGGGCAGGGGTTTATGATATGCTACGTAGCTTTCTACTATGCTTATTGAAAGTTTCCATAGCTAGTAAATAAAAAAAATGGCATTATTCCAGGAGTTCCTTATATAGTTTCTACAGGACTTCCTCCAAGAATTCCTCCAACAATTGCTTAAGGAGCTTCTCTAGCAGCTTTGTAATGAATTTCTCATGGTGTTCCCAAAAGGATTTAGAGGAATCTCAAAAGGAATCCCTCAAGGAACTTTAAGAAGAATTTCAGAAGAACACCAGGAGGAATCTTGAAAGGAAATCATAGAGAAATTCCAAAAGAAATACCGTGAGGAGTTCCTGGAGCAATTCTAGATGGAACTTTTGGAGAAATCTTGAATAAACTCCTCTCAGAAGGATCTATTTGTAGAGTCTCAGAAGGAACTTCTGGATAAATCCTGGTTCAATTTCTGAAGAAAACACGGAAGAAAATATTGAAGGAGTCCCGGAAGAAATTTCTGAAGAAGTCCCGAAAATAACTTTTGTGGAATCCCGGAAGATATCCAGATAGTATTCCTAGTGAAATCTAAGAAAGAAAATCTTGGAGGAATTCCAGATGGAGGGATGCCGGAAAAAGTTCCTGGACGAGTCCTGGGAATAAAAACCTGGATAAATCCTAGAAGGAAGTCCTCGAGGAATCCCAGAAGAAACTCCCAGAAGAATCCAGGAAGGAGTTCCTGATGGGATCAGAAAAAGAACTCCTGGAGGAATCCCAGAAGCAACTCCTGGGGGAGGGGGTGGGGTTTGAAAAATGCCGGAGGAGTTTCCTGCAGAGATCTCGGAATGAATATTTGAGTGAATTCCTGGAGGAAACCATGAAGGAACTCCTGGAGAAATTCCGTATAAAATCCCCCAACAGATGTCCGAAGAAACTGCTGGTGGAACAGAGGAGAAGAAAACCTTGAAAGAACTCCCGAAGGAAACCATGGATAAAGTTTTAGAAAAACCTTAGGAAAAAAAACTCCCGGAGAAATCTCAGAAGGAAACTAAGAAGGAACTCCGGACGGAGTTCCTTGGAGGGATCTCTGAAAGTACCCCTGAAGGAATACAAAAAAGAGGATATCTCAAATGCAATCTCAAAGGAAATTCTTGGAAAAATCCCAGAAGGAAGTGTTGGACGAATTAAAAAGGAAGGAATTCTCAAAAATACGAATCCCAAAAGAAACTCCTTGGGAAATTCCAGAATAAACTGCTGAGAAAATTTTAGAAGAAACTCCCTCAGGGTCATTCAAATGTCGTGGTGAGTTTTATTCCAATGTAGCCAAATTGATAAGTATTCTTAACAAATTTATTAGTGAGCAAACTAATATCTTCGAAATAGCCCTAGGCTAATATAGTATTGAGCTGTATTGGGAGCATCAACTTCTTGTTCTTCGGCATTAAGCAGAACGAAGGTTGGTTTTATTGAGTCATTAGCTTTGGTGATAATCTCCTCTGATTGCACCTATGGTTTTGATGTTGGCGATCCGAACCTGGCAGTAGGCAATGTATTTTTTCTTTCTATATTAACGCGATTTTTAGTCCTAGGTTATCCCTCTAATACCCAAATTTTTGATTTTGATCTAAATATCATTTTTCGTCATCTAAAATCGATTTAAACATGTTTTGGAAGACGATTCATTTTAATTCAGAATTTTGTGAATTTCAGTTTTTGATTTTTCTAATTTTTATTTTTGAACATTCCCACAATTTTATATTTTTCCTGAAAGCCAATTTGGGATACGGATTTTTTGAGACGAAAACATTTTGAGATTTTATGATAATTGTTGAAATATATTTATTTTAAATTTTTTTCATGGAAAATTTTATTTTCCGTGTAATTTTAAGGAAAAACGTTTTAGAGTGTTTTCGATTCCCTTAAACTATTCTATTGTGATAGATTGATTTGGGAAAAATTTTAAATATGTTATTTATAGCGATTCAATACAAAATAATTAATGACTTCTGAAAGGTGACTAAAGCATTATTTTTTCAACGATTTAAAAAAAATCTAAATACGCTTTGAAAGACAATAAAAACTATTTTGAGATGTACAGAACAGTCCTAAGTATCAACCAAAAATATAAAAAATTTGATTATCCACAAAACAAAAATTACAAAAATGCTCAAACTATACCCCGTCTAAAGGCGGGGTTGGGTATTAGAGGGTTATTTAGTTCATCTCGAAACCCACGCTTTACTTCTCTTCCGAAGGAACAACTCACGTTTTGCGAGTTTATCGGGAGTGGGATTCGATCCCAGGTCCTCGGCGTGACAGTCACGTGCTTTAATTATCACACCAGACCCGCTCCATACTCGGCAATGTTTTCTTGCTGTTGTTGTTTTTTCATATCATTCGTTAAACATACAAGTTAAAATTGAAATCAGAACTAAGTTTCGAGTGTTTTCGTTACTTGCTTTTTGAAATGAAATTTTGTTGAGGGGGGGGTGTTTAACAAGCGACGTCATTTATAGGGGGGGGGGTATCCAAATTTGTGACTTGTGACGAAATGCTACGAGGGGGGAGGGGGTATTAAAAGTCGCTTAAAAAAAACTACGTCATTTATGGACGCTCCCTTAAGTATGACAATGTGATTGTGATTTTTAGGAATAAATCTTAACATCAAATTAAGCATCATCATTGGGGTTGTTGTATGCCTGATGATGAGCCCAAAATAAACAATAAACAATCAACCCCATTTAGCAAAACACGTTCTTGTATTTGAAATCTAAATTTAAACATTTAATGCTAGTTTAAATCGTACTTAAAATGCATTTACGGTAAAATATGTACCTTCTTATCGTGAAATTTGCTGAATTATGCACAATCTACAACAGGAAATGGGAAAAATATGAAATCTAATGACCGATTTTCCTTAAAATTAATACATTTTTTGCTTAAAAATAAAATTTTCTTATTTCCCGGGATCCCGGGAAATCCCGGTAAAGGGTTAGATTCTTTCCCGTTTCCCAGGAAGCTGAATCCCGGGAAAATTGGAAGCCCTAGAGCAAACCCAATCAGAAAGAAAAAATCCATTTATAACAGGTTGTGTTACTCTTGTTACGATGATTTTATTAACAAAGTAGCACATATTAAAAAGTTCGTTGGGTCCCCTTTTCATTTTATTCCATATGATGCCACGTTGCTCTGGGTAAATTATCAGCTAAACCCGTAAACATTTTGGGTGGTGTTGAACTCGTTTGAAGTTTGAATGGGAGAATTTATTTAAAAAAACGTTGTTTCTGTATTTTTCTCTAGATTTTTTAAATAACATTACATAACACATTACATGGTAATATAGAACTATAGCATAAGAAATCTCGAAGAACTTAGTCAAAGACCGTAAAGTAATCAGAATCTTGTGAAAAAAGTGATACCCCACTAGGCTAAACCTATAAAAAATATCTTCTCTCACAAGCATCTGATAACTTGCGGTCTTCAACAAAGTTTTTGGCACATCTAAGGCAATAGTTCTATTTAATGGTTATATTGTTTATAAAACAATAGAGCCCTTTATGAGAAAAATGCAAAATAAAAACTATATTTTTTTTCATATAAATTTCATATAGAATATGAAAGTACTAAATTATGTAAAGATGTTATAAATATATATTAGTGTTTCTCACATGTTCATGGGTTCGCGACCACTGGAGTACCCTTTTTTTGTCAGAGACTTGAGAATATTTGGCGAAACATATACACTAAAACCCCAATTTACGCTCAAAACGGGGGGAGCGTAAACTGGGGGAGCGTTATTTGGGAATAAGTGCGTAAATCGGGGGAGTGTTTTTTTTTCAGCTTTATAATTAGTTTGTGAAGATCGAAATCACAAAATTCCTAACCTGTGAAAAGTTTATAAGCTATTTAATTACAATCAATAATTTATCAGTTTTGCTAAGTTCAGTGGTTACCAACCTACGGTCATGGACCAAGCGAATTTCTCGAGAACCAAAGGTGAGGATAAAGTGAAAAGGTTATTCGCATTCTGCACTTCAGGGAGTACATATGTACTTATCACAATGCAGTTGTACTGCAAAGATCAGTGTTTCCCAATCTATGGTCACGGGCCACGTGAATATCTCAAGAACCGAAAGTGCTAGGAAGAAGAGAAAATGCTTTACGGATTGATTATCTACCCTACCTTCTACCCTACCTTTTACCCTACCTTTTACCCTACCCTCTACCCTACTCTCAACCCTAACCCTAACCCTACCCTCTACCCTAACACTCTATCGTACTCTCTACTCTACCCTCTACAATAAGCCTCTACAGTACCCTCTACGCTTATCATCTACCCATCTTCCTATCCTACCTTATACCATAACCCTCTACCCTACCTTTTACCCTAGCCTCTATCCTACCTTCTACCCTACCCTCTAACATAACCCTCTACCCTAACCATCTACCCTACCCTATACCCTATACCCTAACCCTCTATGTATTATATGTATCACATGTTACTCGTTCCCGAATACCTAAAGGTAAAAGGTTATTGCGGCCATAATAATTACAAAATGCACCATAGGAAAATCAAAATGCACCATAAATAATTAAGCAATGTACCGACAAAATGCACAGCTTTTTCCATAAATAAATAGAAATGTTCCATAATAAATTAAAAATGTAGCGGTAAACCAAAAGATTTTCTAGTTAAAAATGAAACATTGTAGCAATAAAAAATTAAATAAAACACCATAAACAAATAAGTTTGCTCCATAAAAAATAATAAAAATATCCATAAATAATGAACATTTGCTCCATAACTATACCATATTTGCTCCATAAAAAATTAAAAATTGCACCATAAATATCATCAAATTGCACCATTAACAAACTATAAATTTTACCTCAAAGAATGCAAAATTCTGCCTAAATTAAAAAAAAAATCAAATCTGACTATACATGTCAATGGTTGCTCCTCCGTGATTGATCTGAGCTGGTACCAATTGCACTGGGATCCAAATGAATAAGGGCTGGGACACTCCACTTATTCTAAAAGTGCAATTTAAGCAGCTCATACATTCTTGATCAATAACGGCGCCGGCCACGGTCCTTATAGTCAGTTAGGAAGGAAAAGGAATGTTCTAACATTCTAGTGTGCTGGTTGTTGCTACTAAAGACCGAGATCACCTCTGCATCCCCACAACCAGCACGGATGCGATCCATGAATAGGGGTTATTTTTATAGTGTTCGTGATAGATTGTGTGGTGAATAAGGTGAATAAGGTCAAGCGGCACAGCACGCTTTGGTTGCATAACTTGTAGGCGTTATATATACTGTGCTGTGAGAAGAAGTTGGAAATGAGGGAAACGACTTTTTTCCAATTCGTTTCTGGTTCTAGTGAAGACTATGAACATATGAATATACATTAGTTGTATATGTAGAGAAGAGAGAGCGAGAGAAAGTGGATAGAAAGATATAAAGTAGGATGAAAGGAACGGGCCAGGGATTGAACCCATGACCTTCTGCATACGAATCAGAAGCGGTAGCCACTAGACCACCAAACCCGTTTTCTGCTCCTCCTGATAATCTAAAAAGAATCTAATAAAAAGAACGTCAGTTGTTATCAGGATACTTAGTTTATTTTATAATTATATAAAACATGGATTAATTTTTTGATAAATTTTCCGATCAAATTGAAATCATTAATAAATATAATATATTTACATTACATATTATCTAAACTCCAAGGGTTAACCCTTCTTTCAAAATGCGGATCCTTTTAATACATGCGGCGTAGCCTGTGGATGCGTTGTAACTGTGTCGATTCGGTAATAGGTAATCCACAAAGCCATGAATTTGCCCGGTATAATGCAAACAGAGATGTTATCCCGTGAGCGTTAGCGAGTTCGAACAGCAAGCGATTATCCGGTAAATTGCATTCATAGTGTTTCCATCTTTTAAGTCGTTCTATCATATATGCGTACTTCGGTACATGGTTTCTGTTTATTTTCTTCTTACTTTTCATATTAACATTATCCCATCCACATCCTAAAACTATATGTCGTTGGACACTGCAGCAATGGTACAATAAGATTAAATTCATGTAGCTTTTACATTCTTTGTGGTGAAATTTACAATTTGTTTATGGTGCAATTTGATTATATTTATGGTGCAATTTCAATTTTTTATGGAGCAAATATGGAAAAATATGGAGCAAATGTTCATTATTTATGGATATTTTTATTATTTTTTATGGAGCAAACTTATTTGTTTATGGTGTTTTATTTAATTTTTTATTGATACAATGTTTCATTTTTAACTAGAAATTTTTTTGGTTTACCGCTACATTTTTAATTTATTATGGAACATTTATATTTATTTATGGAGAATGCTGTGCATTTTATCGGTACATTACTTAATTATTTATGGTGCATTTTTGTTTTTCTATGGTGCACTTTCGTTATCTATGGGTGCATTAAATAGGCTGCCATACCTAAAACCCCAATTTACGCCAAAGGAGGGTGGATTGGGGGAGCGCTGTTTGGGAATTAGTGCGTAAATGGGGGGAGCGTTATTTGGGAATTAGTGCGTAAATCGGGGGGCGCAAATTGAGTTTGGCGTAAAAAAAGTGAGCGTAAATTGGGGTTTTAGTGTACACCCCCAAACAAAAGTTTGGGATCACCCCCTCAAAAACATGTCATTTTTTTGGCCCATATATCCGCCAATTTGCGTCTAATTTCAAAACCCTAGATCTCATTCAAAAGATAATAAGTCAATTTGAACATGATTTAAATCAAAAATTTTCAAAATTGTTTGTATGTAAACTTTACCCAAAGTTGCCACATTTTCTAAAAAAAAAATAAATAAATATAAACTTACGGCAGTGTCGCTAGAAATTGGGTCGACCAATGAGATGGGAGCGGTAATATAACCTATTTTGTATTAACTTTCGACTGCTTTTACCGAACTTAGCTAAAAAATCTAGAAAAAAAGTAATTAAGTACATTAACTCTTGAGGTCATCGACCAAAAGTTTGGGGTCACCCCTCAAAATGATGTATCGGTCAAAAGTTTGGGGTCACTATCGTTAAACATGGCAACGTGATTCGTAGATATATTTGTCATATTACATTCAATTCTTCTTGGCTAATATGAAACATAATGAATGTTACTTATTGCATAGATATAGAACCACACATATTTGTTAAAATTTACATACTAAACTTAACCTAAAATTGCCTCATTTTTTGAAATGTTGTGAAATGTGTTAGCTTTATAAAACATATTCCCGAACTTTTGATCAGGAGTGTATGTAAAACAATCTGAAGTATGTTTAGTTTTTGTAATATGGTTTTTTTTTGAAAATATCAACGATAAAATAGTTTCTGCACTATTAAGTCATTATTCAACTTAGGACTAAAATGGTTTTACTGTTTACATTATTATCCATACTTTTCCACCTTTAAATTAATGAACATTACTTGAAATCCTCGGTTGATCAAAGTCAAATTTGAACCTTTCTGTATGCTTCACTAATTCAAAGTTCACCACCGTTTTTAACGAACGCACAGCAGAAAGATTTCAATCTACCACTGTCTGTGCTTAGTTACAACATTTCATTGCCCAAATTATCCTTACGTAAAGCTGCTCTATTCATCAAAAGAAAATGAACTCAGTGTGGGCAGTTGGTGGGTATCCTAGGTATCACCGGCGAAAGCAAAACAACGACGAACGTGCCTTTGGTACTTTTTCGTGGAAAACCACTGACATTTTTTCACACCCGAAGAGACTAAAAGGGGATGAAGAGATATCACCATAATTTTTGCTAGGACTTGACAAGAAGCAAGCAAGAATAACGAGAATCCGAGAAACTATACAATACAGCGCTTTTCACTTGGCTTTCCACCGGTGTCATCAGTGTGAACGCAGGCAGCGGTAGTGTCTGAATCGTTAGTTACCGTCCCGTTGACGAGAGAATTGCAGAAAAGCTATGGTGACTAGGGTAAAAGGGTATAATACGCCCCACCGGGGCAAAACGCCCCCCTTCATTTTCTAGCGATTCAAGCGCTTTTTGCATGCGTGATCGATTGGAAATCCTAAATATTGATGAATAATTGCCATCAAGCTGATCCGTTAGTTGATTGGTACAGAAAAGCAATAAAAATATCAAAAAGTCTAAAATCGAGGCTTTTGGCGTAATATTTTACCTCTTGCAAGCTGACTTCATTGTAAACGAAGCTAGTTCTGTTCGCTTGTGTTATTTTGCAACTTTTATGCAGTTAAACACTTGTTAAAAGGCCATCCTAGGATAAGCATGTGGTGGAATTATCCCTTGGTACAGTTTTATCACGGGGCTGGACGTTTTTCTTTTGATTGCCCCGTTTGTTTTGATAAGGTAAATTTTTGAACGTTTTCGGAAAACGTTTCAAAGCTTCCATAGCCGCCCCTCCAAAGGCAAAGTTCTCATGCAACACTTCACTGACTTTAGAAACAACGATTTGCAGTGGACAATAGATGGAATAAGGCGCCAATTTTAGATATATTGCCATTTCTGCTTAAGGGGGGCATATTATACCTGTTTACCCTATATGTAAATCTACGTAAGCGATCTGGGGCCCACAATCAAGTGAGACCGGTCAAACAGCACAAAGAGAAAGCTGATTTGATCACAGACAACGGGCATATCATGTTTTCGAATCTGCGCGCAAACTTTTTCATGTTGAAGGTGAATTTTCTTCCGTATAGACGTAACCATACGTTTTGCTTTGCGTCATTTCATTACAAAAGGTTTCCCTAGAATGAACATAACCATACAAACTCATATATTGTTCGTCTGTTGTGCTTTCCCGCAGCAGAATGCGATTCTTTTGCTTCTTGTGAACAACAATGGTAACTACCCCTGCCTACCTTCCCAATTTGGAAACTGCCGCACGCTAATTGACGATTGTTGCACGGAACAAAGGCTGTCAAGTGAATGCAATCCACAACCTTCACCATCTTTATCCCTGTCGCACTATCTAAACAGTTAGTTTCAACACAGCAGCGACAAAACATTGTAATCTTTAAAATTCGTAAAATTTTTGAAATTGTTGAAAATTTTGAAATGTTTAAAGTTTTTGAAATCTTAAGAATTTTCGAAATCATTAAAATTGAAAAAAAATCTGGAAATAACACTCAACAGTTAAAAAACCTCTGTTCCACATTGTTCATATGACAGCATTCACGTTCTCGTCGCCAACGCGTTGCAACGCAAGAGAACGTTGTAAGAATTCAACCCCACTTCTAGAAAAGTTGTTTGTGTATGTGCGCCATAGAAGGATTAGGATTCTTGAATAATGGTCTGAAAAAGTGCGTCCAATTCAAGCACCTTTTGGCGTCCGTATTTTACAGGATGATCTTTTCCAACAGGGAGGGATTACCTACCGCCCGCAAGTTGTTTACCGAGCCACTAACTGCGATAAAAGGGGCGAATCCTTTTCTGGGAAAACCGTGGTCTAGCAGTGGTGCAGTGGTTTCTGTGTCAGAAGGACGACCGAAGAAATCTGGATCATAAAAACAATGCTTTTCGGTCGCCGCCGTGGCCACCACGCTATCACAGCAGTCAACGGATTAAGATGATTGGAGCTTTGGCTTCTTTCGTCTTTGGTAGGTACATAGATGATTGTGCAGAGGACAGTGATGGTTGCTACAGATGGGAAGTTGACCTCTTGTCGGTTGTGTGTTTTTATTGTTCACACAGTTTTATCTTCGTCCATTCTTGCACTCTGTGGAAAATGTGCAAGCTTTTAAAGTCGAGTGGGTATTAAAAAAAAAAAAACTGGTGAAAGAACTAAGCTTACCGCGTAGTGAAGGAGTGGTAAAAAGCATTGGATAAGTTTTGATGTTCAGATAAGTATCTATTTTTCTCATTGAAAGAGTGAATGAATTCCAGGAACAGCAGCGTTGGAGCAGCTAGAGAAAGGTCTGGGTGGGTAAGACCCCTCTACCATTTCCCTACATACTTCATGCTAGTATTGTAGATTGCATTGGTCTAGGTACTGGAAATATAATTATGATAGTTTCGGCGAATTTGTGAAACTTCTGATGAACTAATGATAGAAATGAAGCAGACATTTTGTTGGAACTTCTAGAACCCACAAGCAATTTCAACAGATTTTTTTTGGAAATTTGTTTTCGATAATTTTTGGTAGAGTTCTTCAGTATAGAACACTTAGGGAATTATTTTCAGGAATAAAAAAATATACATTCAGGAATAAAAATATACAGTCCAGTTCACTAGACCAGGTCTCGCTCCTAGGCATTTGAGGTGAGGCTAAGGGAGTTTCCAAAAAAAATCCAGGGAGCTCAAGAAAAGGGGGTCCCAAGAGGCTTCAGGGACATTTTAGAGGTTGTTTCAGGAATTTCAGAAGCTTTTTAAGACCGTTCTGTTCGGT
This sequence comes from Aedes albopictus, assembly GCF_035046485.1. NCBI lineage: Eukaryota > Metazoa > Arthropoda > Insecta > Diptera > Culicidae > Aedes > Aedes albopictus. The sequence goes on from NC_085138.1 coordinate 382,085,401, forward strand.
TTTGTTGGCGTTTTAATGGGATTACGGAGAATTCCGCAGTAAGTCAATAGTATTAAGGGAGTTTCAGGGACGTTTCAACGGGCTTTAAGGACAATTCAAAGGGTCTCAGGAGCCGTTGAAGGGCGTTACAAGGGGCTTGGGGAGCATTGCAATGCATTTCAGAGAGTTACTTCAGGATAATTTAAGAACATTTTAAGGGCATTCCTAGAGGATTTAGAGGCGATTTATAGCATCTCAGGGTCGTTTCGAGGCATTTCAGGTCAGGGTCGCATAAGGGGGTTTCAGGAAAGCCCTCGAATCAAAGGGCATTTCAGGGGTGTTTCAAAAGATCCCCCTTACCCGAGCAGAAGAAAATAACATGTGAATAACATATCAAGGTCAAGGTCTTAAATACTAATACCTTGATAAGCCCTTCATTAGGCGGTAATAAGAGGCAAAATAACAAAAACGAATACCTTTTTTTTATAAATAACACTTAGAAAATAACAAGTCTTGTTTTTTCAACAATGAATGCATACCTGAAATTTCAAGTGCTGTATTTGTTATTCCACAGTTATTGAATAACAAACTAATAACATTTCTTGTTATTAAATGTTTCATTTGTTCGATGACTTCATGATGTAACAGCAAATCTTGTTCTTCGGTTTTTTTTACTGCTAAACCAACAAATACCACATCAATACCAAACACTGCTCAAATACCTCCAACTGTTATTGTGATGTTCTCATAACATTTCGTATAATAACGCAGCAATAACAATTTTAGGTATTTGAGCACATGTTGCTCTTCGCAAGGTATTTGTAAGGTATGCCCTTCTGCTCGGGTAAACCCACATGAACCCCATGTATCGCACCTGAGGCACTCCATGTTGCCTCTAAATCCCGAACAAAATGCTCTGGGACTTCTTGAAATGCCTCCAAAATCCTTCTAAAACCCCCTCCGACCCCATGTAACGCACCTGAGACGCTCCAAAACCCCCAAAATTTCCTCCGTAAAGCCTCTAAATCTCGCCGCATTCAGGGCCCCATGTAGCGCACGTGAGACCCTCCAAAACCCGTCGAAAATCCTCTGAAATTCTCTGCAATGCTTTCGAAAATCCCCTCAGACCTCCGAAACCCCCCTTCTCTAAAATCTTCTAGTACCACCTGAAACGCCCCTGCAAGCTCCCTTTGCTCCCCCTATAAATATACTCTGGCCGCCACTGCAATAGTTACGGTTATTATTAAATTTTCTTATGCGCAATATTGGTTCTGAGTAGCTTTCCCTCTTTTTATGCAGGGTTTAAAAAGATCCATAAATTAAAAGTGCATAAAAATAACATGCAAATAAAGAGGGAGATTTTTTACAAAAAGACACAATATATTCCGAGGCCATGAACCACCATGAAAGTACTTTGCAGAATATAAGAAAAAATCGATGCAAAAATGTGATGTATTGAGCTTGATGTTGAATTATATTTTAAGAATCTCTTACGTATAAACTCAAGACAAGTTTTGATATGTCATATGCATTTATAATAAAAAATGTCAAACATTTTTCGACACAAACTACTAAATGAATCCTGTAACAAAAAATGTAAAAGGTTCCTTGTGTTCATTTCTTTTGGAAATATTAACTAACAGTGGAAATGAAATAAACAAAGAAAAAAACAGTGTGTTCGCGCAACGCATCAATATGTGCAATCACCCTACCCCCATTGTATCACCATACACCACACAAATGAACAATAAATAAACAGTTCTTTCTAAGTAAGCTTCAGCCATGGCTGGACGTCCGAATAATCAATCGTTTCATTTCAATTTACTTAAACATCACACAGCGTAGGAATCCCTGGCCGATGTGCCAACACAGTAAAATTTGATTTTGTTATGACATATCCCAGAGAATTATTGATGATAATTTTGATAATCTGAACATACATTTTGAGAAAGTTTTGACGAAGCAAGTTGACTACTTATAACCAAAAATAATAACTCTGGCCTTTTTAGGTTCTTGAACATAAGCAGACCGAATATACCTCTGCGTCTGCACAAATACATGCAGATGTCAGAGTGTTGGTGGGATATGGTTGGTAATAGGTTCACAATTTGTTACGTGGATGCCGAGGTGATAGATTAGTGCATTTATTACTCTGAAGATAATGCGGCACAGTTCGCATGATTGCATAACTCGTAGGCGTCGTGAAACTTGGTGAGTTTGTAGTTCATCGAAAACAATTAGACCCGTTTTTTTATTTCGTCATTAGGGTGACCAATTTTCAGATAGGGTGGTCCTAAAATCAAGTTTTTTAAAAAAATATTTTTTTTCAAAAAATCATGACTTTTGAACCAGTTAACCGATTTTAAATTTCTTTTTTTTGTTTGAAAGCTATTGAATTCTGGTTTTAAGAACATATATCATTCAACGTGCCAAATTGTGCTTTTGTGCAAAACATATGCAAATATATTATTTTTTTTCACGTTTTCATGGTTTTGGGACCAAATAGGTACCCTGGTTTTATATTTTTAACGGAAAATTCAGGAAATTCCCGTAGCATATCGAAAAATCAGAGATGTATCGTACCTTTTAAAAAGTACGAAACTAATTACACTCATTCGAAGAGGGTATTCTGCTTAGAGGGATCGAAAAGTCGGTACGAGATCAGAGATGTATGATTTTTATTTATTTTCTAATAACTGGAGTTTGATAGCGTTCAAACAAAAAAAGGAGTTGAAATTCTGTTATCTGGTTCAAAAAGTAATGATTTTTTTTAAAAAGGTTAGTTAAAAAAACCTTGATTTTTAGGACCACCCTATCTGAAAATTGGTCACCCTCATGACGAAATAAAAAAAAAAATACGGGTCTAATTATTTTCGATGAACTTCAAAATCCACCAAGTTTCACGATAATCGGAGTTGCACTACATCGTTACAAAGTAGGAAGAAAGGGACGGGCCAGGGATTGAACCCAGAACCTTCTGCATACGAATCAGAAGCGGTAGCCACTAGACCACCAAACCCGTCTATACCTTGAATAACAAACTCGCCATATAAAAAAAACTCAATAAACTTCGGGTAGAAACTATAATATTTCTACAGCCAGAAATTTCCAGAAAAGTTTTGTTTTAGTAAAATTTCATGAAAAAAAATCCAAAGAAAAATTCGTCAGAACTTTTCTAGCAGGTTTGCTTAAAATAATGACAACACATTCTTCAGGAATTGAACTCTTGAGCCTTATTAACTTTCTTTTTTCAAAGAATTTAAAATTTGTATATGCTTTTCTTGGAATCCTGTTGGAATTTGTCCAAAATATATTACTGAACGCCATCATAAATCACGTTGCAAAAGACATTTTCAGGAATATTTCCCACCAATTTGGCCGAAAATTCTTCTTGAATAAATAAATTAAGATTTTCAGTAAGACTTGCAATCGGCAGAAAACTATTATCAAGTTTGGCTAAAAATTATCAAAGATTTTTTTTTAATGTCGGCAGCGGATCCATCGATTCTGTTACAATTTATTTGAAAAACATTTTCAACTTCAAAAATATTTTTGAATTTCCAAAATACTGTTGAATAGTTTCCTATAAATTTTACCAATTCGGAAATTTTTTGAAAAATATTTCTTTGGAAATGTTACTTGAAAATAATGTAGATGCGTATTAATTCGTGTGTGTGCCACGATTATGCACGAATTAGGTTATTGCGACATTTGCACCCATTTAGACTCGGCCGAAATTCATTATCATCACAGTCGAATTTCGCACACGACTTCGCAGCAGCTGGCATGCACAAGTTCGGTTGAGTTCAAGATAGGGGCGTCGGATGCACAACAGGTAAACAAAATAAGCTTGATTAATGTGAAATTTCGCTGGGAAATGATGATTCAGTGGATTCTCAAATTATCACAGTAGTCTAAACATTAATGAGAAACCCAATACATAATTGTAAACATTTTACGTTGCCTTTACACTTTACACTTTTTTCTTTGTTAAAAATAACATTATCATTGTTATTTCAATTGAAAAAATATAAAGAAACAAATAAAAATATATATTTTTATCACACTTTCATTATGCATTCATGATCCAATTGCTCAACATTGAGCATGACTGTCCGATGTTTTCATACTTTACCTAATCGTGCATAATCAAGGGGTTTCAGGGGCGTTCAGGGATACTCCGAGATTGTTCCAGAGGGCTTCAGGAACGTTCCAGGGGTTTTCAAGAAGCTTCAGATGGTTCATAGGCGTTCCAGGGAATTTTCAGATGTTCCAGGGAGCCTCAGTGGGTTTGGGGTTTTCATAGGCATTCCTAGAGCATTGTTAGAAGGAGACATCTCTCATACAATACAAGCCTGAAAATGCAACAAAAGAGCTAAAAGCAAATGCAACAAAAATGGTAATAGAAAAATCTGATTCAAGATTACACCGGAAGACTTCTACGGAAGTGCTAAAAAATGTTAAAGATATGTTAAGAGAAATTGCTGAGCAGGTCACAGAATGCGCAAGTACATAACTGAATTGTTGAAAAGATCTCGGAGGAATTCTTGAAGATATTCTCGCAACAATCTCAGAAATTTATGAAAAAATCTTGGTCGTAATTTTGGGAAAAACCCCCACAGAAACGATGGAAGAAGTTGGTGGTAGTGTAACCTCAGAGGGAAGTCCAGGAAGACAACGGCGTAGCCAGCTTTTCGGCCAGGGGGGGTCGAGCACCTTTACACTGAAAACCACTTTGCAATAACAAGGAGTTCAAATACTTCATCATTTAAAAAAAAATAAAAGTGAAGTATGAAATATTGGTGATTAACAGGAATGGTTCAATGGAAGAATCATATATGATTATAATCCTGAGGAATTCCTCAAGATATTGCTTCAGCAATTTCTTAACAAATGCCATCATGAATTTGAATTTATCCAGCAGTTTCTCCAGAAATTTCTTCAATATTTTTCCAGGATATTTTAATGTAGATATTCCAGCAGAAATTACCTTCGGAAAATTTGCGGTAATTCCGTTGGGAATACCTTCAGAAATTTCTTCAATAATTCCTCCAGAAGTTTTATTACGAATTTCATCATGCATTCTTTTGAGAATTTCCCCAGTAATTCTTTACAAATATCATTCTTAATTCCACCAGAAATCCGTTTGAGAAGCTCCAGAAAATACTTTAAGAGTTTCTCCGGGAATTCTTCCAAAAATACCAATCAAACTAAGATTCCTTTCCTTGAGGAATACCCTAAGAAATTTTTGGAGAAATTTCTTCGAAAAATCCTTTAATGAATTCCTTCGGAATTACCGGAAAAAATTCTTTGAAAATTTCTAATGGAATTCCTTTTGAAAATCCTGGAGGAATATTTTTGGAAGTTGCTAGAGGAATGCATTCGGAAATTTTTAAAGGAATCAATTAAAAACTAATTTCAGGAATTTATTTTGAAAATCCTTGAGGAATTCCACCGGAAATTCCTTGATAAATTCTTCAGAAATTTCTCGAGGAATTCCTTCATTTCTTGAAAAATTCCATAAGACATTCCTTCGAGAGTTCTTCTACGATTTCCTTTAGAAGATTCTTTGGGAATTCCTTGAGGAATTTCTTTGAAATAGATTTAGAATATTCCTTGAGGAACTCCTTCGGAGTTTTCGTGAGGAATTCTTCCGAAAATTCCTTGAGGAATACCTTCAAAAATTCTTGGAGGAATTCATCCGGAAATTTCTGTGAGAAGTCCTTCCCAAATTCCTGAAGCAATTTTTTCGAAAATATTGAAAAAACTCCACTAAAAGTCTCATGAGATATCCCTTCTGAAATTCCATAAGGAATTTCTTTAAAAATATTTCAAAACTTCCTTAAAAAAATATTTCGGAAAATCCTGAAGAAATGCTTTTTGTGATTTTTTATTTCCTAGAGGAACTCATTCGGAAATTCTTTGAAGAATTCCTTTAAAAATGCCTTGATAAGGAAAATTCGGAAATTGTTAAAGGAGTTCGTTTAGATTTTTTTTTGACATATGTTTGAAATGTCTTATGGAATACCTTCGGAAATTTCGTGAGAAATTGTTTGATAAGTTCGTTTAGGATTTTTTTCGGTTTTTTTAATAAATCTTTACGAAATTCCTCAAGGAATTCCAGCGAAAGATCCTTGAGAAGTTTCTTCGGAAATTCCTCAAGAAATTCCTTCAAAAATGTATTGCGGAACTCCTACGAAAACTTTAGAAAATTCTTCAAACACTCCTTCAGAAACACGTTTGGGGATTATGTGAGAAAATCCTAAGGAAATTTTGTGAGGACAACCATAATCCATAAGAAATTTCTTTGGAAATTCCGGGAGGGATTTCTTTGGAAATTCGTAGAGGAATTTCTTCGAAAATTCAGGAGAAAATCCTTTGAAAATTCTAGGAGAAATTCCTTTGAAAATTCCTGGAGGAATTCCTACGGAAATTCCTAGACAAACTCCTCCGGAAACTCATGGAGGAATTCCCTCGAAAATTCTTGGAGGAATTCCTTCGTGAATTCGTGGAGGATTTCCTTCGCGAATTCCTGGAGGAATTTCTTCGGAAATTCCTGGAGTAATTCCTTCGGAAATACCTGGAGAAATTCCTTCCCGAAATTTCTGGACGAATTCGTTCGGAAATTCATGGAGGAATTCCTTCAGAAAATCCTTGAGCGATTCCTTCGCAAAAGTCCTGAAGGAATTCTTTCTGGAATTTATGGAGGAACTCCTTTGGAAATTCGTGAAGGAATTCCTGGAGAAATTCTTTCGAAAATTCCTGGTGGAATTCCTTCGGACATTCATGAAAGAATTCTTTCGGAAATTTCAGCAGGAAATCCTTTGAAAATTCCAGGTGAAATTCCTTTGAAAATCCCTGGAGGAATTCCTTCGGAAATTGCTGGAAGATTTCCTTCGGAAATTTCTGAAGGAAACCCTTCAGAAATTTATGAAGGAATTCCCTCGGAAATTCCAGGAGGAATTCCTCCGGAAATTGCAGAAGGAATTTCTTTGAAAATTCCTGGAGGATCTCCTTCGGAAATTCATGGTGGAATTTCTCAGGAAATTCCTGTAGGAATTCGAAAATTCGTGGAGGAATTGCTTCAGAGATTCGTGAATGAATTCTTTCGGAAAATTTCTGGAGCAATTCCTTCGGAAATACATGGAGGAACCCCTTCGGAAAATGCTTTAGGATTTTCTTCGCAAAATTCCTGGAGGAATTCCTTCGAAAATTCATGGAGGAATTCCTTCGGTATTTCCTGGAGGAATTCCTCCGGAAATTCCTCGCGGAATTTCTTCGGAAATTCGTGGAGGGATTCCGTCGGAATATTTCTGGAGAAATTCCTTTGGAAATTCATGTAGGAATTCCTTTGGAAAATTCTTTAGAAATTCCTTCGCAAAATTCCTGGAGGAATTCATTCGGAAAGTCATGGAGGAATTCCTTCGGACATTCATGAAGGAACTCTTTCGGAAATTCCAGGAGGACATCCTTTAAAAATTCCAAGAGAAATTCCTTTGAAAATTCCTAGAAGAATTTCTTCGGAAATTCGTAGAGGAATTCCGTCGGAAAATTTCTGGAGGAATTCCTTCGGAAATTCCTAGAGTAATTCCTCCTGAAATTTGTGGAGGATTTTTTCCGAAATTTCCTGGAGGAATTTCTCTGGAAGTTCCTGGAGGATTCCCCTCGGAAATTCCTGGAGGAATTGCCACGGAAATTCCTGGAGGAATTCTCACGGAAATACATGGAGTAATTCATTCGGAAAATCCTGAAGAAATTCCTTCGCAAAATTCCTGGTGGAATTACATCGGAAATTCATGGAGAAATTCCTTTGGAAATTTCCAAAGGAATTTCTCCAGGAATCTCCGACAGAATTTCTCCTGGAATTTCTGAAGGAATTCTTCCTGGAATTTCCAAAAAAAATCCTCCAGGAAGAGTTTCTCTAGGAATTTCCGAAGGAATTTCCAAAGGAATTCCTCCAGGAATTTCCAATGGAATTCCTCCGGGAATTTTTAAAGAAATTCCTCCAAGAATTTCCGAAGGAATTCCTCCAGTAAGAATGCATCCAAGAGATTCCGGAGGGATTTCTCCAGGAATTTCCGAAGTAATTCCCCTAAGAATTTCCGAAAGAATTCCTGCAGGAATTTCCAAAGGAATTCCTCCATGAATCTTCAAACGAATTCGTCCAGCAATTTCCGAAGGAATTCCTCCCGGAGTTTTCGAAAGAATTCCTCCAGGAATTTTTGAAGGAATTCCTAACGGAATTTGTAAAGGCATTCCTCCATGAATTTTCGAGGGAATTCCTCTTGGAATTTCCAAAAATAAAATCCAAAAAGACTCCAGGAATTTCCGAAGGAATATCTCCAGGAATTTCTGAAGGAATTCCTCCAGGAATTTCCGAAAGAATACCTCCTGGAATTTCCGAAGGAATTCTTCTAGTAATTTCCGAAGAAATTATTCCAGCAATTTCCGAAGGAATTCCTCCTGGAATTTCCAAAGGAATTCGTCCAGTAGTTTCCGAAGGAGTTCCTCCAGGAATCATAAAAAGCATTCATCTAAGAAGTTTAGAATGATTTTTCCCAGGAATGTCCTAGGGAATTCATCCAAGGATTTTCTCAGGAATTTCTCTATAGATTTCTGGAAGAATTCCTCCAGAAATTTCCGGAGGTATTCATCCAAGATTTTTCGAGGGAACTCCCCAAGGAATTTCCGAAGGAATTCCTCCAGAAATTTCAGAAGGAATTCCTTCTTGAATTTCCGAATGAATTCCTCCAGGAATCTCCAAAGGAATTCGTCCAGCAATTTCCGAAGGAATTCCTCCCGAAATTTCTGAAAGAATTTCTCCAGGAATTCCTCCTGGAATTTCCGGAGGAATTCCTCCAGGAATTCCGCTAGGTATTTTCGAAAGAATACCCTCAGGAATTTTCGAAGACATTCCTCCAAGAATTTCCGAAGGAATTCCAGCATACATTAAAAAAAATACGAGGATGCAGGAGAATTTTATTTTTACTAGTCAAAAACAGCTCTGATTATCTAAGTTTTTCGGTTAAGTTAGAATAAAGTGGCTCGGTCGGGGGGTGCAACGGCCCCCCCCCCTTCCCCCCCTGGCTACGCCCTTGCAGGAAGACGATGGAAATTGTTTCAGATTTTGTTCGGAAAGTAAGTTTGTAACTACTTCAGGGCAGTGTTGGTAAACTCACACTCAAAGCACGCTCATGAACCGCTCCCGCGTGAGCAAACTCGGACGCGATTCTGAATCGTTTTCTCACTCGCGAGAATTTCATGCAAAATCTCGCTCTCACGAGTCAAGCGCCGAAATCTCGTTCGCTTGTAAAACGAATTCAAATCAATTTGAACAGCATTCAATGTTGTTTTAAGCTACATTTGCTTTTGTTAACTATCATAGAATCCTAACAACTTTGATGTAAATATTAAGAACACCAAGAAATGAAGCAATGAGTGAAATTATGAGTCAACTCATGCATGATTTTTTCGGCGGTGAGTTTGGCGACTCAAGAATTGTGCGTGAAACAACTCAACCATGAGATTTGAGAATTTGAGTTTTTACCAACACTGCTTCAGGGTCAATTCCTGCAATTTATCTAAGAGTTACACCAACAACTCGAGTACATTTTTTGAAGCTCCTTTTCTTTCTGCTCCCGGGTTATCGATCTTTTTTCATTTACATTAGTAAGATTTGATTCACCACTTATTTCAAGTAGAACTTCTCCTGCCGCAGAAAAGCAACTACAAATAACTCTTTATTTCTCCAGGGCTACAATATGCCCCACATAAGCGTTGCAATGCATCCGTCTTCCCGGCCGAGTGACACAAATCCTATCCCGACCGAACATCCAACTCCGGCTGTCACATCCGCTTCATTTGCCGTACTGACTGACTGACTGGGGCCAACTCGCCCCGAGTCAATCGGAAATAAACCTTTTCCGTACCGGCTCGTACGTAGGTACGTAACTCCACTGAACTGGGTCAAAAGTTCCCTGCTCTCAGGCTCATCACTTCCCGCGCCTGCCGAGGATAATTAAAAGTTGCAAACTCAACCTGTTGAATTTTACATAGCGGCATAATCCTGTTCGGAACCAGAGGGGGAGGTGACGTTTTCCGGTAGGAGTAGGTCCCCAGATCCCGTCAATCGACTACTCGGCTGCCCCTGTTGGCTCGGTAGATAAACACCTGATCCACTTGCACACACGGTTCGTCCATAGTTGACCGCCTGGTTGATGGTTTTCATATTTCATGCTGCATAGGCCTGTAATCGAGTAAGGCTTCAAAGGACACGGACGCTGGCTGGCTGGCTGGGCTGGGAACCTCGGCTCGTCGGTAAACGTTGGGGATGTTTGTCTTCGTACGTGTACACACATGGATGGGGTGGATTGTGTGGTGCGATGCTTTGACTGAAAGAAGTAAACCAAACGCCCACACCACCCGTCCCTCTTCTGAAGTGACTGGGGTACGAACTACGAAGAATAAACACAAGGTAGCTGGCAAACAACCAACGCAACGTGTGAGTGTGTGTGGGAAAGTATATATTTTTCTGATTTCATCCTTTTTATCATCGGAGAAATACCGCCCGGCCGGAACAACATGCCACGCCGCCGGTACACCGTAAGGCCGCAATCATCCACCCACACAGTGTAGGTACCTAGCTACTATGCATGCACCTTCATGCGCTTGAACAAAGATGGTTCAAATGCAAGGGGTGAATCCGAGCATACGGCGGTGGCGGTGTACCGCCACGAACGGTAGCGTTGCATAATAGTATGCATCAAAATATGCGAGTCTCTTTGATATTGCTGCGGCGATGCGCCTCTATCTAAGCTTCTACCACCAACCAACAGACTCCTGTTGCTGAACATGGTTTTATCGTGAAACATTGTAGGTAGAGTAGAGGTACAGTAGATTGGTGCCTACATATGGGCGTTTTCAACTGGCTTTCTCCTAATATTGGCAGTGGAATATCGTTGCTTACGATTGTTGTACAGGTTGGTTGTAAAAGTTAGAATGGGAGATAGCAACCTGCTTACAATATGACTTCAATTTAGTTAGCATAGCTTTTATCTCAAGGAGATGCAGCGAATTGAGGTGCATTCACTTTGGACTACTTATACTGAGCTAATTTTGAATCCATATAGTAGAACAATATTGGATTCCTACTGTTGCTAGCTTGAGAGTGTGGTTAGTACCATGATAGCATCTACACGAGTTCCATAATTTGAAGAAAAGAGTGGACATCTCCGTTATCAGGGCTTAACAAAGATTATTTGGTTTTAGTGACCCGAAGCTTATCCGAAGCATGAACTACTTGTTGCATCTCTGAGTGATCGAACCAGCATAATTGTCTGTTTTCGATTGCTTTGTGAAAATTCACAAGCAAGTTATAACTGAAATGAATGCCGGGTGCCTGTAAACGTTTTTCATCGTCAAGTAAGATCAGTTAGGTTTTCTGGGGGTTTATGAGAGTTTGAGATGAGTTCCAGGGGCTTTCAAGGGTTTTGAAGACGCATTTAGGCGTTTCAATCCGTTTTATATAGTTTGACGTAGTTTCAGGGGACTTCATTCAGAAGACTTTGAGTAAAAACTACGGATTTCTTACGGGGTCATTCAGAGGGTTTCAGGAGATTATAGGTGGCTTTGGGAGAGTTCACGAGGGTTTAGGTTGCAGTCTCGGGGGTGTCACAGAGGTTTCATGGTGATTCAAAGCGATTCAGGGAGTTTCCTAGGGATTCAAAGAGATTCACCGGACATCAGGAGAGTTTTAAATAAGCATTTGGGGGTTTCATGAGACTTCAGAAAACCTTAAGTGAAGTTCAAGGATATCCTACGGGGGTTTGCAGTGCAGTGGGTTTAAGGAGGTTCCATGAGTTTTCAGGGTAGTTTTCGAGGTTTTAGATGGAAATTTCAGAGGTTGAGAAGAAGTTACAAACCGGGCGACCGGATGGAGATTTTAAAGGAGTAACAAGGTGTTTCGAAGCGATTCATAGGATTCAGGGAGAGTTTATGAGAAGTCTCCGGGGCCCTCAAGAATCTTTCAGAGGGGTTTTATAGCGTTTCAACGGGGTTCGAAGGTTTTCAGAGAAAATCAGGGCAATTCAGCAGAGTTTCGGGGAATGTCAGAGAAGTTGAGAGAGGCTTCAGGCGTTCTGCCCCCCCCCCCCCCCCCCGTGAAACTACTTGTTACGCTTGAAGATTCGATGGTTCATACTCTAGGAAGCTTGTTATCCAGTCCAGGAAGACCTCCATTACTCCTAGGTGGTTCAAAAAGGTCCTTCTTTATCTGACTTATTTTTGCCTTAAACACCTAAAGTTCCCCAACTGCTTTCACTTCTTCTTCTTCTTTTTGGCTATAGTTCCCAACTAGGACAAAGCTCGCTTCTCAGACTAGTGTGCTTTGAGCTCATCCACAGTTATTAACTGAGAGCTTCCCCAGTCAATGAACATTTTTTGCTTCGTGTGACAGCCACGAAGATACGTTAAGGAAATTTTCTTTAAGAAAAGTTCTTGAACTGACTGGGAATTGGGAACCCTTATCATGGACTTGCTGAATTTCGATGCGCTACACGGTGTCAAAATTTCGATTATTATCGAACATTCATGTACCTCGGATTTTTCTTCGAAAATGATTAGTATTTGGGCTATATAATCATAATCGGAATACTAGAAAATATTTCATCGGCGAAAATTTTTCCATACATTTTTGTATGGGACGTTTTTTGGGCTAAAATAGTAATTATTGATTTTTAGTATGGAAAATAGCCAAAAACTCAGCTAACTCAAATTTTCCCCGATAGAATATTTTCAAATTTTGCATTTATACAGTATAGCCGAAATTATAACATTCTATGAAGAAAAATCCGAGGTACATGAAAGTTCGATAATAATCAAAATTTTGACACCGTGCGCTAACAACATCAAAATAAAACAACATTATGAGCCAGCTCTGGATACTATTAAATTCCATCTGGAGAAAGGTTACTTTTATGGAGGTTTCAAAACAGAATTTTGTGGAAACTTGAGTGTACTTACTTAACAAACCTGCAGACACCCGTTGTAGGTAAGACATTGCAACCACACTACGGAAATTTCTAAAATTTTCTGTAGGAGTTCCTTTTGAGCTTTATGAAAAATTTCAATTCAAATACTCTTAGGAATTGCTGTTCCTCTATTTCCTAGAGAAACTCTCAAACTTTCGATAAGTAGGGACTTAGCTGAAAGAATCCCGATGGATTGCCAGTGTAATCAATACATCAAATTTCAGATATTGAACTTATGAAGAAATCTCTGTAACAAAAAAAATCCTATCAGCAATTTGTCCATCGAGTTTCTTCACACAATCTTCAGAAATAAGACATATCTCAATCAATTGTTTAAGTGAATGTTTTTTAAGATTTGTCAATAACTTCGTATGCGTTAACTAAAGAATCCCCTCGAAAAAAAAAATGCAGATACTCGTTGTGGCATTCCAGTAGAAATTTTCTTAAAATTTTCCAGCATTCTGCAAAAAACTTCAGCGAAAGGTCTTCAAGGAAACTATGAACTAAAGTCCATATAGCCACAGTTACAGAGGGTCAAAAACTATTTTCGTGCCTGCCACGCGACATATACATGCGAAAAAGTCATTAGCAGAGGCAGATCTCAGTCAATAACTCAAGGAGCACTAAGCTGAGGAGCTGAGAGGCAGGTTTGTTCCAGTGGTGACGTTACGCCAAGAAGAAGAAGAAGGAATGCGAATGAATTATAATCTAGAAAGGCTTCCCGAGTAATCGTAATACGAACTTTTATAGTAAAAGGAGGATACACTGACCTTACATGTGAAAGTACTCTTGGATATACAGAGTCGGTGTATCCGATGCTTTTAACAAGCAATCGGATTAACGCCAGCATTGTTAATTTGCGAACGATGTTCTTCATTATGATAATTGAATTTTATTGACTTTTCTCGGCGAACTTAATACTAATCAAAGAAGGAGGGAGTAACGAAAGTAATGAAAGAAACGGTGTTGGATAGAACCGCAAGTGTGCGACGAGAGAAATTGAATAGAAGTTGAAAATTAACAGAGGGCCATAATTGAACAACACTATCACAACGACGACCCCTTTGCCTAACGTCCTAGTGTTGAACGGCTAGGTACTAGTAGTTTGATGATGACTACTAGCCCTAGACAGGCGAAAAGATCGTGGTTGTGATCTGTTAAATGTTGTTCGGCTTTGCTTTCGGTTCTATCGGTCGGTGACACTTGTTCAGAGATTTATATCGAGCGAACGTTACTTATTTGATTTTTCGCGCTGTTGTTCAATTATGACCCTCTGTTATTTTTCAACTTCTATTCAATTTCTCTCGTCGAACGCTTGCGATTCTATCCACCGTTTCTTTCATTACTTTCGTTACTCCCTCCTTCTTTGAGTAGTATTAAGTTCACCGAGAAAAGCCAATAAAATTCAATTATCATAAAATCATGCGGTGACTAAACCTAGAAAGTAGATGTTCTTCATTGTATCTCAATTTTTTTTTATAAACCAGATTTTTTTCATTTTCTAAATACTCTTTTTATTATTATTAAATCATTCTTTACCTGTTTAGCAATTTTGTAAAATCTTATACTTTTGGATACTACTGAATTTTCATCAAATTTCCCAAATAACTCTGAAATATGGCTTCCCAAGTAACATTTTAAGTTTTAGAGGTTTTCATGATCAATTTAATAAAACTTGCATTAAAACTAATTCATACATCAAAACCTCTTGATAACCTCTTTAAGAGCATCATCTGGCTAAGTGGACCACTCTCGGAGAGGTTTTGCAAATCGTATTAAGAGTAGCAATAAAACTGTTTTAAAACCTAGTTAAAAAAAATCCATACTCGAAAAGAGGTTATGATGATTGTTGTTGTTTTTTCACAAAAAATATGACAGCTCAAGAAACAGAGAAGCTTCATCAATGGCACGTAAAGTTCAGGAGGATATATTATTCGTAACTAGAAAGCGATCATTTCAAAGTAATAATTTAGTAGTTATATTGTTGCTAGGCTCATGCGCATTCAATTTTATCGTGAATGTTGGGGTTGCAGAAACATAAAATTAACGCGCTTCGAAAATGATGAATATTATCATCTTGGAATGAAATAAATCAATTTGTTAATTTAGTAAAATTATCTCGAATTACAAGAAAACTCAGCTGAAAGAGTTTATTTATGTGAGAATGCTATGGAA
Organism: Aedes albopictus; assembly: GCF_035046485.1. Lineage (NCBI taxonomy): Eukaryota > Metazoa > Arthropoda > Insecta > Diptera > Culicidae > Aedes > Aedes albopictus. Next base: position 382,100,583 of record NC_085138.1, read on the forward strand.
ATGACGGCAAACTATCATTTCGTTGCTAATTTCATTCACGTATCTGATTCTTCAATATGGCGACGACCATAGTTGACGAAAATAAAACGAAAGCAATTTTACTTTTATGATGACCGCAATAAACCTAGCAGTATCACAGTTTCTGCTTTTCTTCCAAAAGATGTTGTTACTAAACGAACGGATCGCCATCTGTTGAGAGTTTGAACAGTTTTATTGTGGTAATAATGAATGCCAGAAGGTTTACAAATCGGAGAGTTTTGTTTATTCTTAAAATCTGGCTTTATTGATATCTTCAAGTATACTATAAAACATTCAATCAATGGTTTTCATAAAAGTAGTCATAAAACTGTGAGTTTTAATCAGCAGCGGAATTGTTACTTGGGTTTGTATTGCATAAATACCTTTTCTATTCGGAGATGAACCAGCCCCTGGCTGAAAATCTCAATAATAAAGGTAATAATAATAATAATAGCCTTTTTTATTGTAAGAATTTCAAATAGTCCACCATATCCCAAGCAACACACTTACGTCACAGAAGAGTCACGGAAACGTGCAGGTTGTACTTGCGCAGAAGTCAATGTGACAAGTGTGGTAATCCTTTAAAATATTATTTCTGATTGATCTATAAATTTATTCGTCAATTTTTATTGTAGTACTTTTTCTGTCTTTTTCTCCTAAATAATAATAGTTATTTATTATTTAATAGTTAACGAGTTTCAAAATGATGATTTTTACAGCACGAGTCGTTCATTTATCCAACGAGGCTTGCCGAGTTGGATAAATACGAAGAGTGCTGAAAAAATCGAGTTTTGCAACGAGTTCCATACAAAATTTTATGCAATGATTTTTTTCATAATGCAACTTATTTCAGTTGCATAATATTCATAATGCAACTCAAATGAGTTGCATTATGAAGATTATACAACTCATTTTAGTTGCATAATGAACCAGTTCGGAAAAAAATGGCCATTATGATACTGAAATGAGTTATATAAAATTGAAATTACGATACTGAATTGCATAAAAGAGCTTTTTTAGATACAGGGAATATTTTCAGGATTTTTCAAAAATCTTCGCTTAAGGTCTCTCAAGCGTCATATTTTCTATTTTGGTGTGCCAAGTTTTAAGAAAATATTCAGCAAGTTTTTCAAGATTCATTCCGAATGGTTCAAGAAGTTTAATCAAAATATTCTCCTTTGTAAATTAGTAATGCGATATTGCAATCACTAATGTGGTTTATAGTTTCATTAATATGTGAAAGCAAACAATGCGACAAATCATGAAAAAAAATATTTAATTAAAAAAAAAACGAAATTTTGAGAATATTGATAGTAAATTTACAGGATTAGCTCTTCGAAAAGTTCACGAAAAAATATTAAAAAATACATCTCCCAAAACGAAGCCTGCATGAGCCAAAAGAGCAAAATCTGAGTTGATTCTTTGTGGAATACATGTAACAATTTCCGCAAAATTAAAAAAAAAAACTTAGAATATCTGGAGACATTCTTCTGTAGGATTTTTAAAATACACATTCTTGATTAGCTTCCAAAATATTCTTCAAATTAAAGTGAAAGCACAAGGAAAATTACTCAATACATAAAAGAAGCTCCTATCAAATCCGTAGAATTTTTCAGAAAATTGATCACAAGACTATTCTTAGACACCGTTGAATTCTGAAAACTATGCAAAAAGTTCATTTATGAATTATTCTGTAAGAACTTCATCAAACATATTTGAAGGAACTGCTGGGGTGATGGCTGGATGAATATAACTAGAAATCATGTAAGAAGTCCAGAAAAAATATTTAGATAATACCGTGTGGAGTTAACAGGACTAAAGAAGAAATTCCAAGATAAAATCCCGCATAAACTCTTCAAGATTTACTTTAGTTACACATTCTCAGTTTCTCACTTGAACTACTCAAGAGTTCTTTCAGAAGTTTGCTCATAATATTTTTTAAGAATGTTAGCAGAGATTTCAAGACGCGTTTTTTTAATCGTTTAGAAATTAACGCAAAGATTCATATTACGTTTCTCTGCTTAGTTTTGGGATAATTTTCGAAGAACTGATCAGTAAATACAGCAATAGGATTCACTTACTAGGATCTCAGGTAGCTTGCACCAGCCCAGCCGATCCCCTTGGATTGTTTGCTGGTTTAAAAAAAATCTGGAAAAATATGTAGACGAATGCTTCTAAAAACTCCAGCAGTACCTGGAATTTTTGAAAGATTATTATTATTAGCTTTATTTACGAGGCTATCAGCCCTTGACTGGTTCGTCTCGGAACCACTTTTTAAAGAGTAAAAAATACTAATTATTATTTAATAAAGTTTGTACAAGTGATTTCTTTAATAGATGAGTTTTATGAGGAGTTATGAATAAACTATTTTGCCACACGAAAATTATTGCTTATGCAAATATGAAGAAAAATTCTTCCGACGTGATAACAACTGAAACACTTTGTCGAAAAGCAAATTCTCTTAAAATAATGTTCACACATTAGTAGTTTTTTTTAACAATAAACTCCATGCAGGATTCACCAGTCTTGTACAACAGCGGTATTTTAATATGAAAAAGCCTAGACATCTACATACATTTTCACATATGTTTTAGAAAAATAAATACCAATAAAATTTAAAATCGTCTAAAAGTAGTACCCAAAATTGTTTTCTTTCAGCGCAATCCATTAGTTCGGTCCAATAAGCCAAATTTGAGTGAATCGATCAAATTCGCACTAATTAAATTGCCTTAGCCTCCAGCTAAAAAATTCCCAAAACCCCCCTCATTTTACTCAAATTTGAGTAAAGGTGCATCTACCTACAAATTACTAATTGGGCTTAAGGAACTCCATTGGATAGACACATCTCTGTTTGTTTGACAATATAAACGGGGGAGAAAGGGATAACAATCTAATTTTGGATAACTTATTTATTCGATATACTCAATTTTGAGTAAAATCGACCCAAAAATCAGGTAGATTGGATTTTCCGTACTCTACCTTAAATACTCATAAGAAATGCTGTCAGTGAAAAAAAAAGTCTTGAAGGAACTTTCGTGAACATTTCCAGAACGATAATCAGAGCTCAAAAAATTCCAATTTAAACTTATTTTTCTCAAAAATTTTTTCTTCAATTTATGAGGAAATTTCTGTTGAAATTCTATCAGCAATTTGCGTAACGGGTTTCTTTGCAGTCTTTAGAATTTAAGTATCATTCAAGGAATGGCTCCAGTAAATGTTTCCAAAAAATTGTCAGCAACTTTAAATTAGTTAACTAGAGAATCTCCTCGAACAAATCGTTATAAGCTTCTAAAAAACTTCTAATGAGTTTTCTTGTGATTTGTTTAAGAAATTTCAATGCAGATCTTCACGAAATATTTTCAAAATCGATATTTATGCTACTCGGATTTGACGGCTATCGATTTATCAAAACTGTGTCGTCAAACCCGAGTTGCACAGAAAACAGACAATTCTCTCCCAAGTTTCTAAAATTCAAAAATGGCATTAATTTTGAATTTCCGAAACTTTTGATTTTCTTAATTTTATTGGAGAATTTCTTTAAAATTTCCCAAACGACTGTATAATGTGCTTTTTTTGCATGAGTACCATTATTCATTCTTGGAATTTCACTGGGTCCCGTATAATACTTAGAAATACTATTTCCGATTGTTTTTTTGAATCTGATCTATAAATTTCATCGTGAATTCTTACTGTACTGTTTTTATATTTATTTTCGTCTCTTCAATACACGTTTTCCCTCGAAATTACACAAAATATTTTTAGGGATTTTCGTATTTTTGAAATAATTAGAGGAATTTAGTGAAACATATAGGTAACTTACAGAAGTAGTTCTTTGATGAGTTCATGAATAAATATGAAAAAAAAAATCCAATTCTTGCCAAAAAATTAAATGATATTTATTAGACCTCTGGAAATAAAAGAGCAAAATCTGAAAAAGTATTTTTGGAACGCATGCAAAAATATCAGTAAAAAAATTTATTATTTTTAGGAAAAAATCTTAAGAATAACTTCAGGACTTTCTCCAGTGAATTTTTTTATATAACTGTTGTATTTTTTTTACTTCTATGCGAAATACATTCTAGATAAGCTTATGAAAATTCTGAGTCAAAGCGCAAGCAATATCACAAAGAATTTTCAGAGAAAACTATAAAAAAAATCTTTGAATTTTTCAGGAAATCTTGATTTATTCATTGACTCAGTAAAGAGTCAAATGTGCAATAGTTCCATCTTGTCCAATTTTAGCCATAAAAACCACTCAGAATAGGGAACTCCAGTTAGCCTGGTGATTAAGGCTATGGATCGCCAATCCGGAGACGGCAGGTTCAATTCCCGTTCCAGTCGGGGAAATTTTCTCGACTCCCTGAGCATAGTGTATCATTGTACTTGCAACACAAAGTACAAATTCATGCAATGACAGGCAAAGAAAGCCCTTCAAATAAGAACTGCGGAAGTGCTCTAAAAACACTACGAAGAGAGGCAGACCAAGTTCCGATGTGAACGTCGAGCCATAAAGAAGAAGAAGAAGAACCACTCAGAATAGCTTTGCGTTGACAGAAGTTGGACAAATAGCTCATGGGAAAACTGTGAAAATCACGCAAACGCATTCTCAATGTACATATTGTGCGCCACCATTTGGGACTTTTGAGCATTTATCTTGATGAATACAACTAGTCTTGTAAGAAATCCTAAAGAATTGTTTAGATAAGACCGCGTAGAAGTAACAGGTCATAAGGAATAAATTACAAGGGAGATTTCCCTATATGAACTTTTCCAGCTATTTCACCTAAAATTTCCTCAAGTATTATTTTTTTTCAGTTATATATGTATTTCTATATAGTTTCCTCCTCACTCAATCCTTACTCAAGGATTTTCCCAGAAGTTTATCCATAATATTTTCTTAAGATTCCAATAGCAATACATGCAGACATTTGTTAACAACTCTTTTTATAATGCTTTTAGAAATTTGTGTATAAGATTCTGAATATCTTTTGGAGATTTCTTGAAGATCTCATCCAGAAATATAATAATAGGATTCCTCTATTGGAAACTCAAGTAGCATTCACCACCGATTCTCCTTGAAGTGTCTGCCTTTTTTTTTTTCTTGAATTGTCTTTAGAAATTCTACGAAGATTTAAAAAAATGGTAAAGAATGTGAAGTTTCCAGGAATAGAATTGGAAACATTTTTTAAGAAACTTCTGAGAAGGCATAGATATAATTCAAAATACCTGTTGAAAAATAACAATCGATTTTTAAAAGAATTCCACTGATATCCGTTTTCGAGTATACTTAGGGGCTGTCCATAAACCACGTGGTCATTTTTTTGGGACTTTTCCAACCCCCCCCCCCCCCCCCCCGCGTGGTCATTATTCCATACAAAAAATTTTATTAGTCCATACAAAATGGTCATTGGCCGAACCCCCCCCCCCCCCCCCCCTAATGACCACGTGGTTTATGGACAGCCCCTTAAATAACAGTAGGGGAAAGAGGGGCATAACACCCAGGCTAAGCATATGTTGTCATGAACCTCAAATGATGCTTATTTTAAGGTCGTATTCTGCCTTGGAGAGCAGTTTACACCCTTCCCTAAGAGCATAGGTTCCCAAACTTTTTAGGTGCGCGACCCCCTTTTGCCAGTAGACGTGCTTTTGGCGACCCACCATAGACATTCCCTCATTTGTTGTCTGTTACAGTATGTTATTCAACTGTCCCTCGCGACCCTCTGGGTGAAGGCTGGCGACCCCCCTGGGGGGTCGCGACCCACACTTTGGCAAAAAATGCCTAAGAGAATTCAATTTTTGGCCCGCGTGCTTACAAAATTTCCCATTCAAATAACCACTTCAAAAAAGTATTACTTCTTAGGTGCTGGAAAACTGCAGGAGGCAAAACGCCTGCTGGCATTTCCCGCTTTGACTTGTTGTGAAATACCAAGGGGCTCCATCGAACTCTTCCCAGCTGCAAATGAAGGAGTAGGAGGCACGTGGTAGTAATAGGTTGATTCCATATAATCAGCGCGCAATGTCTTTCTGTGCGCTGCAAATTAGGGAATCTTTCTAAATGTGGAAAATCGTCATTTTTCACGCTTTTTTTTCTACAATAGCAGCCGTTCTTGGGCTTAACCTGCTCAGTTTGAGTTCTAGTTTGCTTACATCTAACGAAGACCTCCGCAATGTGATGAAATCGCGTGAAGGCGTTTTATCCCAGGGGGCGTTATGCCCGCAGTTCCCCTAATTATCCCTGAAATTCGTTGAGTAGTCCCCTAAAGCAGGGTTCCTGATTTCCACTTTTCATCTTCTTCCCCATTCGAAGACAGTCAGCAGCGAACGGTTGTCGCTTGAGTTCGTGTGTGTGCTTGTCAGCGACGACAGCAAACTCCGGCGAACGGTGGGAAGCCACACTTGGAAATTATTCATTCGTCCACATTCGCATCGCAAGCGAATGCGATTCGTGAGTGATGCGATTGATATTGTGCATACGAATTATTGATGTTTTCGAATTATTTTCTTTGCTAATCTAGCATTTCAGCGACAATACAGTAAAAATGTATGCATTACATGCAGAAATTCTCTTCTACTTATGATAATAGCCGCTTCGATCGCTCACCAGTATTCTTCACTATTCGCCATTCATTCATTTGCTTGCGATCCAAACTGCGACGAATGGCAACGAATATTCATGTCAAGCAGATGGCTCATCGCTTCCCACTGGTGATGGGGTTGCGTGTTTGATCACGACGATCCGTTTGCTGCATCTTTCTGGATTCGCTTCAGCAAAGAGGAGTGAATATGAATGGAGTGAGGCGAATATACCGATCCTTGCCCTAAAGGTTGGTCTTCTTTATTTATTTAGTAAGGTTCGTGCTAAAACCATTTCGCACCACCTCTGTGGATAAGCTTCGAACTTTGAAATTCTTTGCAATGAATACCCCTTATCATTGCAGAACCAGGCCTTCAGAGCACTGTGTGGTTCAATTACATGTAGGATTCACCAGGATACACCATCTCTACCCGAAAATGCTTCTCCTTCTGCTCCATTTACCCTACAGCTAAACATAAACACATTCGCGATGAATGTGATGATACGATGATAACTCATACTTTTCTTAACTCAATAGCAGCACCACGCACGTTCCCGTTACTCAAACGCAAGAATTATAACACTCGTTGCTGAGCGACCGTCAGCAAATTGGCCCCAAATGAAGGTCAATTTGTTTGTTTGTGTGCACTGCGGAACAAACTCTAGTTTAGTACGTCATATGGATATGCATGTAAGATGTAGAACAAAAATGCATGCAGTCATAGCTTCTTATATTATCGTTTGTTTCAAGAAGAAGTTTCTTTGGCGTGAATCGACTCAGCTTTCGTTGTATATCGCTTGAAGTGAAGGTCACAGTGAGTGTCGTTGAGCATTAATTCCGTTCCACGTACCCGATGGTGCTCCAAATTGAACATATTTTAACATATTTGGCAATCATCCTTAAAAAGAGCAGATTGGAAATGCTTAAGATCGGAAATTTACACTCATGTGGAAAGTGAAACATTTCGTGACATTTACCATTCCTGATCAGTGATCAGTAGTATCCAGTAACCAGGCTCAGGACATGAAACCGGTCACTCGAGGGGTTTCAATGTTCCATTTTTATAGTTTTGTATTCTATACGAAAAGTTGTGCGGTAATTTTGTATGTTACATAATGAGGCTTCAATGCGAAGCACATATTAAAGAAAATATTTCCTTGACCAGGAAAATAGTTTATAACTGCCAGACTTACATCAAATCTAATAAATACAAATACAAAAAATTAGACTAATGATGTCCAATATCAGAATGCACTAGCATTGGCCATGCACTGTTGTAATATTGATAGTCACTTCAAAATTTTGAAGCTCAATCTTGAACTTGCTTTTAGACTTATCAAACGGCATTGACGTCATCAATGCTGTTTTCAAGAAACTCTTTAATCTCCATCACATTATATCCGAGACCAGTCTCTACGGGAGACAAGCACCGACAACCTCCACTTCATTTGAAGTAAATTAAATCTTAATCCAACCGAGGTTAACCAATCTTCTCATAATTATAATGTTGTTCCAGTTTACTTCATCCAATGCACCTGAACCTCCTAGAGTCGATGTTTCCTATTCCTCAGAAATAATACCCCGCAGTAACAAACTTTATTCGATCCAACACGGGGAGTCTTTCTCCGCCCTAGACAAACCGCAGCAACAGGGCCACAACTGTTGCAGACGACACGACGGCCGTTGTTGTATCCCTTACCTCCTCTTCCTCACACTCCTCCCGGATCGCAATCGAGTGCACCCAGTAGGAGGCTTTCCCCACCACCGCCATTTCCACGCCAGAGAGATATTATTATTACATGACTTTCCCGCGCCAGCTTACGAATCCAATTACGTACGACAGTCAGTCCCGGTCGGTCGGTGCGGTGCTTGGTGGTCCTTGCAAGCGCAACCGGTGCGGCGGAGAAAGAGCGAAACTTCCGGGGAAGCTGCAAATCGAACAATGTGGCTCGTCTCTGTCACCCAACCGGTCGGCCAGCCGGCCGGCCGGCCTGAATTGAACCGAACACGCTAAATAAATCTCCCCCTTAAGCCCGGCCCCAGCAGATGACGTCGTCGAAACCGCGCGCAACAAGTTTGAGTGGAAAACTTCCTGGCCGCCCGGTGGTGGGTGCCAGATTACTTGGAAGGAAGAAATCCACCTAAAATTCAATGTGGTGCCAAAATGAATGTTATATGTAGTGAGGGCTTACATTGTCATCAAAATTATCTACAATTTATTGCATCATTTCTTGAGGTTCGCGAAGAAATACTCAGTAATAAAATCACAGTATTTGAATTTCGTAAGCCATGAAACGAATTTTACACATCTGAAAAAAAACTGATGAGCGACTCCAAGCAACAGCATCAAAATTAAGGAAATTTTTTAATTCATGATTTTCTATTGAACTGAAACTTTGCACAGTTTTTAAGTTCCATCTAAATCGTCATTTTCCGATATCAAATTTTTATTTTGAATCACGACTAACTTTTCAAAAGGGTGTATGTGAAAATGGTTCAAAAATATTCAAAAATCTGCACAGCCAAAATGGTTCGTTCGATTGCTATAAATTTTTCAGCAAAGTTAGATAACTAAATGGTGAATCCTAAGAAAATATACACTGTGAAAAAACATCTTTTTTAACATTAAAAAATATCATTTTTGTCACAAAAACTCAAATATCTCAAAACCCTATCTTTTTACCAACGTAATTTTTTTAGGGAAGACGGTCCATTGTATTAGCAATCTACCATAAAAATTTGATGATGGTAAACTAATAAACAAAAAAGTTATAACATTTCAAACATTTCACAATTTTCACATTTGATAAATATTTTTTTCTGTGTAAATTATTTCGATCAGAAATCGCAGTTAGATGCAGATTTTATTGTTCAGCAAAGTTAGATAACTAAATGGTGATTCCTAAGAAAATGTACACTGTGAAAAAAAAATCTTTTTTTAACATTAAAAAATATCATTTTTGTCACAAAAACTCAAATATCTCAAAACCCTATCTTTTTACCAATGTAATTTTTTAGGGAAAACGGTCCATTGTATTAGCAATCTACCATAAAAATTTGGTGATGATAAACTAATAAACAAAAAAGTTATGACAATTCAAACATTCCACAATTTTCACATTTAGTAATAATTTTTTTTTAGTGTAAATTATTTCGGCCGGAAAGCGCAGTTTGATGCTGATTTTATTGTTAATGGCCTTGCGTGAGTAAAACAATCTGTTTTTATTATGTATTATGTATATTATATGTACAGTACTGTTCCGATTTTATCACGCCCTCCGCGCATTAGTCGTTTATTGATTAATTTGCTGTTACATTTGAGGACAAGTGTTTTCCCTCTTCTTCAAGATGAATGTTGAAAGCGTGTTTTGCAACGTTAAAAATATTGAAATGGGTATAAATGTTGAAGTATATTTCAAAGCATTTTTGAAAAAAGGGGTGATTAAATTGTTTAAACAGATATCGCTGATGGTACGGTGGCATGACTCTCTGCACTTAGCACTTCTGGCAATTTCTTAGTTGTTGTCGTTTTCGAACTTCCTGCGCCCTGCTTTACCGATGATATACAGATGGCTCGTTTGTCAAAGTCTAGACGGCAGGACGTGCAAATGCGTAAATTTGTATTCAATTTGGGCATAACCAGTCTCTTTCAGTTTATCTATGAGATTTCGTAACTCTTTTGAACATTTTTTTTTTCACAAACGGTCTACAAGAGAGCGTTGAGTTGAAGACCTTTGAGAAAGCGACTGTTCATGTTGTTCGTTAGATTATAATAAACAAAATCACTTATTAGTTTTAACTGACTAGTTTGGTGTTGTTTGCTTGGACGAAGAAAAAAATTACTATAAATTTTTTAATATCCATAGCGGTAGTATTTTTTTGCTTTTTCGTGAGCATTTTCATGGTATGTATACAGACAAACAAACGTAACACTGACGAAATTTTCATTGACCACGCCTTTAACGATCATTTTGAATCTTGGTTGTGGCTTTCATAACCAGAAGAGTGCCCATCGTTTTTCTTTGCGTTTGACGTTTCACACTAGCGCCTTCTGATGACGATATTGCACAACGCAGTGTTTCGTGAAACATTTCCACCAGGTGGTGGTAGTGTGAACTGGGCGATGGATTTTCACGAAAATTGTTCTAGGCGTTTCGTCTGTTTGTCTGTGGTATGTACCTCTCATGCATTTGTTGTTGTTGAAGTTACTCGCATTTTTCCGATCATAAAGTCTGTTCTCTAAGAGGTATTTTTTTGCAGATCAACTAGACGTATACGCGTATATATAAAACTTTTATTATGCAGCTTTCGTCTTCAAAATAAGTTTAATTCCATTTTTCTTATGATCAACAGCTTTTCAACACTATCAAGGGATTTTTTCACCAGTCACGTACAATAAAAAGTATGACAATCTCAATATTTTTGATCACAACACTGGATCGCGTCTAAGGTTCAAATAGATACTATAGTAATTATAAATAATCAAACAAAAATATCATGAAAACTACTTGTTTAATTCATCCGGTAGCCTTTACAATAAAATCAGCATCAAAATATAGTTCTCCAAATAATTTACACAGAAAAAAAATTTTTTTTGTTACTAAATGTAAAAATTGTGAAATGTTTGAAATGTCATAACTTTTTTGTTTATCAGTTTACCATCACCAAAATTTTATGGTAGATAGCTGATATAATGGGCCATTTTCCCTAAAAAATTGACGTTGGTAAAAAGATAGGGTTCTGAGATATTTGAGTTTTTGTGACAAAGATCATATTTTTTTATAGTAAAAACAGAAATTTTTTACAGTGTATATTTTCTAAGGAATCATCATTTAGTTATCTAACTTTGCTGAAAAATTCATAACAATCGAACAATCCGTTTTTGCTGTACAGCTTTTAGAATATTTTTGAACTATTTTCGCATACACCCTTTTGAAAAGTTAGTCGTGAGTGAATATGAAGGTTTGATATCGAAAAATGGCGATTTAGATGAAATTGAAAAACTGTGCAAAGTTTCAGATATTTTTGAAATGGTCGCTCAGGATCGACTGACATGACTCCGTGGAATTCCTCTGATTTTAAATCTCCTGATGGCAACTACACTGAAATAAATTTTGTTGTGGAAACTACCGATTTCATAGTAAAATTACTAACCGTACCTATGATTCTCAACCGACAACAATTTCCAGTTAATTCTACTAAAACACCGTCAACTTAACTAGCGACTACGCTTTTAGTTGAATTTACTACAATGCATTATAATTTCAAGCATATTTCAGTTACCTTAACAGATTTTGTTGTCGGTTGAGAAGCATAGGTACGGTTAGTAATTTTACTATGGAATCGGTAGTTTCTACAACAATTTTTTTTTCAGTGTACGTTAAACACTTAAATGAGCAGATTTGTAGATTTAAATCATATTTACCTAATTTCAATTGGAATTTCCGTTTCAACGAATTAATTTTACAAGAAAGATGCGATTTCTCGAGCAATTCCCGTAAATTTAAAAGATTTAATTATTTTTCCTCAGTACTAGTAGTAGGTACGTAAAACTGTTTGTTCAGTGTGTACATTTGATCAAAATTTGATTTAATATAATGTTATGCTGAGTTTGTCGAGGATTCAAATTGAAAAGCTGGCAACACTGTCCCTCTCGGGAAAAAAAAACTTTTTTGTCTACCGACTGCCCGGCTTCCGACTGCGCGGCGGAACCTCCCGCTGTTCTGTAATAGCTATGAATGACACAGAAACTCAGTAATATAATAAGACCCGATGCTCCTTTGCCGGCTTGCTTGGTCGTTCGTTTGCTTTCTCCGATGCAGACTCAGCTATAATTGAGAAGGTACACTGCCAAGGATTTCCCTGACTCGTGGCAGAAGCAGCACGGCGAGGCGTCATTGTGTTCGTGTCGGAGGAAAAGCTTTATTAAATAGTTATTCACCGTTTTTCTTTCATCGTCGTAAGTTTTTTCTTTCCCTATAGTGTCGCACTTCCTAGCGCAAGAACCGTCAATCAGCGTTATTGGATCGCCCTCTTCATTGAATCTTTAAAGAATATGGCAGAGTGCACCACACTTACCGGCAGATGCGTATCGAGCCAGGTGCTGATGACCCCACCGGTGATGGGGTCTGGCGCCGGTTGCAGACTGGGCGTTTGCTGCTGCAGGGACATGGCCAGCGATTGGGCCGCCGCCAGGATCGACGTGGACTGCAGCCCGTGGTGGATGCCCCCATTGGAGGTGGACGCCGACAGAGTGGTGGCTCCACCATCCGGCGAGGAGACGTGGTTTGTGGTGGCACCTAGAAATAGGGGAAATAAAAGGAAATGTTGGGTTTAAAAAGGTGAGAACTAGCTATTTTTATTATTTATGACATTTACGAATTTATTCCAATGACAGTGATCATAAAAATAGCTTATTGTTGAAAACACGACTTATGCGGGACACCGTTCTTCCAGCGAGGCAAATAAAACACTGAGTTGGTCATATTGCCGTATGCTACAAAGCTATAAAACAACTTTATTAAAATTAAGATTATATAAAACATAAAAAAAAACACTTTCATCTACGGTGATTTCTCCACATCAGAATTGAACAAATTCTGATGCGCCCGTTCAGTCTCTTGTTTTCACTGATTTTGATTCAGTGACATGGTAAACAAAACGGAGATGACAGAGAAATCAGACGGTAAAACAATACACACGTAAATACAATAACTCCGACACCGCACAGGGGTTCGCAAGTCATATTCTTACGTAACACTGCCCCCCGTAACACTTCGTTACAAATCATGTCGAAGTTTTACTACTTTTTATCGTCAGTATCGATGAGCCTGCGTAAGAATATGGGTTCCCGCGACGTGTAGCAAAACAAATCGAATCAGTTGAAATGGTGCTTTCATGAAAACCTTTGGGACATGCTGTAAGACTAACTCGCGTTCGACTTTACGGTGCCAATTGTAAGGCTTGTAGAACAGTCAGTTGCTTGTAGTCTCGCGTTGTCCAATTTCCATCTGACGCGTTATTTCAATGATGATACATTGCCGCCACGGTTACCATCCTTGTCTCTATCGAAACAGATTTAATGAATTTGCCTTCCGGTAGGCGACCATGATCGTCGTAGATCTTTGTAGTGTTGAAAACACGACTTATGCGGGACACCGTTCTTCCAGCGAGGCAAATAAAACACTGAGTTGGTCATATTGCCGTATGCTACAAAGCTATAAAACAACTTTATTAAAATTAAGATTATATAAAACATAAAAAAAAACACTTACATCTACGGTGATTTCTCCACATCAGAATTGAACAAATTCTGATGCGCCCGTTCAGTCTCTTGTTTTCACTGATTTTGATTCCGTGACATGGTAAACAAAACGGAGATGACAGAGAAATCAGACGGTAAAACAATACACACGTAAATACAATAACTCCGACACCGCACAGGGGTTCGCAAGTCATATTCTTACGTAACACTTATTGTGCAGTGCAAAATAATGTTTGAGTTTAATACCTTCTTGCATCACATGTACAATACATACAACCATTCCATAGAGGATCGATATAGTGGATCTCCGAATGTCGTAATTTATTCGCCATTAAGGTAACAAATTTCAAGAAAGAGTGGTACAAAACATCAAAGTTTTCCATATTTATTAATTTTCAAAAAAAAAATAAACTTTCAAACCATTCGGCCGAATTTTTTTTTTTTGTTTTTTTTTAATTATTGTAGTTTTCAGGAAAAATACATAGGAAGGGATAAATTGGATTTAGTTACTAAATATGAGATAATATTAGTTTTTTCACGTTTTTAAGATTTCGGAACCAAGGCAGCATCTTGTTTTTTATATTTTTAAGAAGAAGATAAGACAGTTTTAGAGTGCTCTGTAGTAAAAAACATGCCGAAATATATATTTGAAAATTTTTTATGTTACGTCAAACATTCTGGATTTTCTGATTAAGATAGAAACAGGATGCTCCCTTAATCTCGAGCCCATGAGAACGTGAAAAAAAACTGATACATAAATTTCGCCTAACGTAATTTGACCATTTCAATGTATTTTTCCTGAAAACTTCAAATGGGCCGATCACTGTAACAACCATTTTATAGAACATCCATTTAGTGCAACTTCAAATGTTGTGATACTTGGTGGGCGAAAATAATTAGTCCCTCATTTTTTATTTTGTCATTAGGGTGGACGGCCAATTTTAAAATAGGGTGGACTAAATATCAAAGTTTATCAAAACTGTAAATTTTCAAACTTCTTTCTTCATTAGAGGGATATTGAGTGGTAGCTTTCAGGTAAAATTGAAGACCAAAGGATCTTGTACTGCCTTTTCGAACCCTCTTAGCAGAATACCCTCTTCGAATGAGTGTAA